>NC_142588.1:93774444-94050217 GCF_965207765.1 Zootoca vivipara | reverse complement strand
CCTGACTGCTGGCTTGACCTGGATTGCGTACCTCGGCTTCACCTGGCCCTGACTGCCAATTTTGACCTGGATTGCCTACCTCGGCTTCACCTGGCCCTGACTGCTGACTTTGACCTGGATTGCCTACCTCGGCTTCATCTGGCCCTGACTGCCTACTTTGACCTGGATTGCCTACCTCGGCTTCACCTGGCCATGACTGCTGCCTTTGACCTGGATTGCGTACCTCGGCTTCACCTGGCCCTGACTGCTGACTTTGACCTGTATTGCCTACCTCGGCTTCGTCTGGCCCTGACTGCTGACTTTGACCTGGATTGCCTACCTCGGCTTCACCTGGCCCTGACTGCTGCCTTTGACCTGGATTGCGTACCTCGGCTTCACCTGGCCCTGACTGCTGACTTTGACCTGGATTGCCTACCTCGGCTTCATCTGGCCCTGACTGCTGGCTTGACCTAGATTGCCTACCTCGGATTCATCTGGCCCTGACTGCCGACTTTGACCTGCATTGCCTATCTCGGCTTCATCTGGCCCTGACTGCCGACTTTGACCTGCATTGCCTACCTCGGCTTCATCTGGCCCTGACTGCTGGCTTGACCTGGATTGTGTTTCTCGGCTTCATCTGGCCCTGACTGCTGACTTTGACCTGGATTGCGTACCTCGGCTTCATCTGGCCCTGACTGCTGGCTTGACCTGGATTGCGTACCTCGGCTTCATCTGGCCCTGACTGCCTACTTTGACCTGGATTGCCTACCTCGGCTTCACCTGGCCATGACTGCTGCCTTTGACCTGGATTGCGTACCTCGGCTTCATCTGGCCCTGACTGCTGACTTTGACCTGGATTGCCTACGTCGGCTTCACCTGGCCCTGAGTGCTGGCTTGACCTGGATTGCCTACCTCGGCTTCATCTGGCCCTGACTGCCTACTTTGACCTGGATTGCCTACCTCGGCTTCACCTGGCCATGACTGCTGCCTTTGACCTGGATTGCGTACCTCGGCTTCATCTGGCCCTGACCGCCGACTTTGACCTGAATTGCCTACCTCGGCTTCATCTGGCCTTGACCGCCGACTTTGACCTGCATTGCCTACCTCGGCTTCATCTGGCCCTGACTGCTGGCTTGACCTAGATTGCCTACCTCGGCTTCATCTGGCCCTGACTGCCGACTTTGACCTGCATTGCCTATCTCGGCTTCATCTGGCCCTGACCGCCGACTTTGACCTGCATTGCCTACCTCGGCTTCATCTGGCCCTGACTGCTGGCTTGACCTGGATTGTGTTTCTCGGCTTCATCTGGCCCTGATTGCTGACTTTGACCTGGATTGCGTACCTCGGCTTCATCTGGCCCTGACTGCTGGCTTGACCTGGATTGCGTACCTCGGCTTCATCTGGCCCTGACTGCCTACTTTGACCTGGATTGCGTACCTCGGCTTCATCTGGCCCTGACTGCTGACTTTGACCTGGATTGCCTACCTCGGCTTCACCTGGCCCTGAGTGCTGGCTTGACCTGGATTGCCTACCTCGGCTTCACCTGGCCCTGACTGCTGACTTTGACCTGGATTGCCTACCTCGGCTTCACCTGGCCATGACTGCTGCCTTTGACCTGGATTGCGTACCTCGGCTTCATCTGGCCCTGACTGCTGGCTTGACCTGGATTGCGTACCTCGGCTTCATCTGGCCCTGACTGCCTACTTTGACCTGGATTGCGTACCTCGGCTTCGTCTGGCCCTGACTGCCGACTTTGACCTGGATTGCGTACCTCGGCTTCGTCTGGCCCTGACTGCTGACTTTGACCTGGATTGCCTACCTCGGCTTCACCTGGCCCTGACTGCTGCCTTTGACCTGGATTGCGTACCTCGGCTTCACCTGGCCCTGACTGCTGCCTTTGACCTGGATTGCGTACCTCGGCTTCACCTGGCCCTGACTGCTGACTTTGACCTGGATTGCCTACCTCGGCTTCACCTGGCCCTGAGTGCTGGCTTGACCTGGATTGCCTACCTCGGCTTCACCTGGCCCTGACTGCTGACTTTGACCTGGATTGCCTACCTCGGCTTCATCTGGCCCTGACTGCCTACTTTGACCTGGATTGCCTACCTCGGCTTCACCTGGCCATGACTGCTGCCTTTGACCTGGATTGCCTACCTCGGCTTCATCTGGCCCTGACTGCTGGCTTGACCTGGATTGCCTACCTCGGCTTCATCTGGCCCTGACTGCCTACTTTGACCTGGATTGCCTACCTCGGCTTCACCTGGCCATGACTGCTGCCTTTGACCTGGATTGCCTACCTCGGCTTCATCTGGCCCTGACTGCTGGCTTGACCTGGATTGCGCACCTCGGCTTCATCTGGCCCTGACTGCCTACTTTGACCTGGATTGCGTACCTCGGCTTCATCTGGCCCTGACTGCTGGCTTGACCTGGATTGCGTACCTCGGCTTCATCTGGCCCTGACTGCCTACTTTGACCTGGATTGCCTACCTCGGCTTCACCTGGCCATGACTGCTGCCTTTGACCTGGATTGCGTACCTCGGCTTCATCTGGCCCTGACTGCTGACTTTGACCTGGATTGCCTACCTCGGCTTCACCTGGCCCTGAGTGCTGGCTTGACCTGGATTGCCTACCTCGGCTTCATCTGGCCCTGACTGCTGACTTTGACCTGGATTGCCTACCTCGGCTTCATCTGGCCCTGACTGCTGCCTTGACCTAGATTGCCTACCTCGGCTTCATCTGGCCATGACTGCTGCCTTTGACCTGGATTGCGTACCTCGGCTTCATCTGGCGCTGACTGCTGGCTTGACCTGGATTGCGTACCTCGGCTTCATCTGGCCCTGACTGCCTACTTTGACCTGGATTGCGTACCTCGGCTTCATCTGGCCCTGACTGCTGGCTTGACCTGGATTGCGTACCTCGGCTTCATCTGGCCCTGACTGCCAATTTTGACCTGGATTGCCTACCTCGGCTTCACCTGGCCATGACTGCTGCCTTTGACCTGGATTGCGTACCTCGGCTTCATCTGGCCCTGACTGCTGACTTTGACCTGCATTGCCTACCTCGGCTTCATCTGGCCCTGACCCCCGACTTTGACCTGAATTGCCTACCTCGGCTTCATCTGGCCTTGACCGCCGACTTTGACCTGAATTGCCTACCTCGGCTTCATCTGGCCCTGACTGCCGACTTTGACCTGCATTGCCTATCTCGGCTTCATCTGGCCCTGACCGCCGACTTTGACCTGCATTGCCTATCTCGGCTTCATCTGGCCCTGACTGCTGGCTTGACCTGGATTGTGTTTCTCGGCTTCATCTGGCCCTGATTGCTGACTTTGACCTGGATTGCGTACCTCGGCTTCATCTGGCCCTGACTGCCTACTTTGACCTGGATTGCCTACCTCGGCTTCACCTGGCCATGACTGCTGCCTTTGACCTGGATTGCGTACCTCGGCTTCATCTGGCCCTGACTGCTGACTTTGACCTGGATTGCCTACCTCGGCTTCACCTGGCCCTGACTGCTGACTTTGACCTGGATTGCCTACCTCGGCTTCATCTGGCCCTGACTGCTGACTTTGACCTGGATTGCCTACCTCGGCTTCATCTGGCCCTGACTGCCTACTTTGACCTGGATTGCCTACCTCGGTTTCACCTGGCCCTGACTGCTGCCTTTGACCTGGATTGCGTACCTCGGTTTCATCTGGCCCTGACTGCTGGCTTGACCTGGATTGCGTACCTCGGCTTCACCTGGCCCTGAGTGCTGGCTTGACCTGGATTGCCTACCTCGGCTTCACCTGGCCCTGACTGCTGACTTTGACCTGTATTGCCTACCTCGGCTTCACCTGGCCCTGACTGCTGACTTTGACCTGGATTGCCTACCTCGGCTTCATCTAGCCCTGACTGCTGGCTTGACCTGGATTGCGTACCTCGGCTTCACCTGGCCATGACTGCTGCCTTTGACCTGGATTGCGTACCTCGGCTTCATCTGGCCCTTAATGCTGACTTTGACCTGGATTGCCTACCTCGGCTTCACCTGGCCCTGACTGCCTACTTTGACGTGGATTGCCTACCTCGGCTTCACCTGGCCATGACTGCTGCCTTTGACCTGGATTGCGTACCTCGGCTTCATCTGGCCCTTAATGCTGACTTTGACCTGGATTGCCTACCTCGGATTCATCTGGCCCTGACTGCCTACTTTGACCTGGATTGCCTACCTCGGCTTCACCTGGCCATGACTGCTGCCTTTGACCTGGATTGCGTACCTCGGCTTCATCTGGCCCTGACTGCCTACTTTGACCTGGATTGCGTACCTCGGCTTCATCTGGCCCTGACTGCTGACTTTGACCTGGATTGCGTACCTCGGCTTCACCTGGCCCTGAGTGCTGGCTTGACCTGGATTGCCTACCTCGGCTTCACCTGGCCCTGACTGCTGACTTTGACTTGTATTGCCTACCTCGGCTTCGTCTGGCCCTGACTGCTGACTTTGACCTGGATTGCCTACCTCGGCTTCACCTGGCCCTGACTGCTGCCTTTGACCTGGATTGCGTACCTCGGCTTCACCTGGCCCTGACTGCTGACTTTGACCTGGATTGCCTACCTCGGCTTCATCTGGCCCTGACTGCTGGCTTGACCTAGATTGTCTACCTCGGATTCATCTGGCCTTGACTGCTGACTTTGACCTGAATTGCCTACCTCGGCTTCATCTGGCCCTGACCGCCGACTTTGACCTGCATTGCCTACCTCGGCTTCACCTGGCCCTGACTGCCTACTTTGACCTGGATTGCCTACCTCGGCTTCACCTGGCCATGACTGCTGCCTTTGACCTGGATTGCCTACCTCGGCTTCATCTGGCCCTGACTGCTGGCTTGACCTGGATTGCCTACCTCGGCTTCATCTGGCCCTGACTGCTGGCTTGACCTGGATTGTGTTTCTCGGCTTCATCTGGCCCTGATTGCTGACTTTGACCTGGATTGCGTACCTCGGCTTCATCTGGCCCTGACTGCCTACTTTGACCTGGATTGCCTACCTCGGCTTCACCTGGCCATGACTGCTGCCTTTGACCTGGATTGCGTACCTCGGCTTCATCTGGCCCTGACTGCCGACTTTGACCTGAATTGCCTACCTCGGATTCATCTGGCCCTGACTGCCTACTTTGACGTGGATTGCCTACCTCGGCTTCACCTGGCCATGACTGCTGCCTTTGACCTGGATTGCGTACCTCGGCTTCATCTGGCCCTTAATGCTGACTTTGACCTGGATTGCCTACCTCGGATTCATCTGGCCCTGACTGCCTACTTTGACCTGGATTGCCTACCTCGGCTTCACCTGGCCATGACTGCTGCCTTTGACCTGGATTGCGTACCTCGGCTTCATCTGGCCCTGACTGCCTACGTATCTGAAGAAGTGTGCATGCACACGAAAGCTCATACCAAAATAAAAACTTAGTTGGTCTTTAAGGTGCTACTGAAGGAATTTTTTTATTTTACTTTGACCTGGATTGCGTACCTCGGCTTCATCTGGCCCTGACTGCCTACTTTGACCTGGATTGCGTACCTCGGCTTCATCTGGCCCTGACTGCTGACTTTGACCTGGATTGCGTACCTCGGCTTCACCTGGCCCTGAGTGCTGGCTTGACCTGGATTGCCTACCTCGGCTTCACCTGGCCCTGACTGCTGACTTTGACCTGTATTGCCTACCTCGGCTTCGTCTGGCCCTGACTGCTGACTTTGACCTGGATTGCCTACCTCGGCTTCACCTGGCCCTGACTGCTGCCTTTGACCTGGATTGCGTACCTCGGCTTCACCTGGCCCTGACTGCTGACTTTGACCTGGATTGCCTACCTCGGCTTCATCTGGCCCTGACTGCTGGCTTGACCTAGATTGTCTACCTCGGATTCATCTGGCCTTGACTGCTGACTTTGACCTGAATTGCCTACCTCGGCTTCATCTGGCCCTGACCGCCGACTTTGACCTGCATTGCCTACCTCGGCTTCACCTGGCCCTGACTGCCGACTTTGACCTGGATTGCATTTCTCGGCTTCATCCGGCCCTTAATGCTGACTTTGACCTGGATTGCCTACCTCGGATTCATCTGGCCCTGACTGCTGACTTTGACCTGGATTGCCTACCTCGGCTTCATCTGGCCCTGACTGCTGGCTTGACCTGGATTGCGTACCTCGGCTTCATCTGGCCCTGACTGCCAATTTTGACCTGGATTGCCTACCTCGGCTTCACCTGGCCATGACTGCTGCCTTTGACCTGGATTGCGTACCTCGGCTTCACCTGGCCCTGACTGCTGACTTGACCTGGATTGCCTACCTCGGCTTCACCTGGCCCTGAGTGCTGGCTTGACCTGGATTGCCTACCTCGGCTTCATCTGGCCCTGACTGCTGACTTTGACCTGGGTTGCGTACCTCGGCTTCATCTGGCCCTGACTGCTGACTTTGACCTGGATTGCGTACCTCGGCTTCATCTGACCCTGACTGCGGACTTTGACCTGGATTGCGTACCTCGGCTTCACCTGGCCCTGAGTGCTGGCTTGACCTGGATTGCCTACCTCGGCTTCACCTGGCCCTGACTGCCTACTTTGACCTGGATTGCCTACCTCGGCTTCACCTGGCCATGACTGCTGCCTTTGACCTGGATTGCGTACCTCGGCTTAATCTGGCCCTGACTGCTGACTTTGACCTGGATTGCCTACCTCGGCTTCATCTGGCCCTGACTGCCGACTTTGACCTGGATTGCCTACCTCGGCTTCGTCTGGCCCTGACTGCTGACTTTGACCTGGATTGCCTACCTCGGCTTCACCTGGCCCTGACTACCTACTTTGACCTGGATTGCCTACCTCGGCTTCACCTGGCCATGACTGCTGCCTTTGACCTGGATTGCGTACCTCGGCTTCATCTGGCCCTGACTGCCGACTTTGACCTGGATTGCGTACCTCGGCTTCATCTGGCCCTGACTGCCTACGTATCTGAAGAAGTGTGCATGCACACGAAAGCTCATACCAAAATAAAAACTTAGTTGGTCTTTAAGGTGCTACTGAAGGAATTTTTTTATTTTACTTTGACCTGGATTGCGTACCTCGGCTTCATCTGGCCCTGACTGCCTACTTTGACCTGGATTGCGTACCTCGGCTTCATCTGGCCCTGACTGCTGACTTTGACCTGGATTGCGTACCTCGGCTTCACCTGGCCCTGAGTGCTGGCTTGACCTGGATTGCCTACCTCGGCTTCACCTGGCCCTGACTGCTGACTTTGACCTGTATTGCCTACCTCGGCTTCGTCTGGCCCTGACTGCTGACTTTGACCTGGATTGCCTACCTCGGCTTCACCTGGCCCTGACTGCTGCCTTTGACCTGGATTGCGTACCTCGGCTTCACCTGGCCCTGACTGCTGACTTTGACCTGGATTGCCTACCTCGGCTTCATCTGGCCCTGACTGCTGGCTTGACCTAGATTGTCTACCTCGGATTCATCTGGCCTTGACTGCTGACTTTGACCTGAATTGCCTACCTCGGCTTCATCTGGCCCTGACCGCCGACTTTGACCTGCATTGCCTACCTCGGCTTCACCTGGCCCTGACTGCCGACTTTGACCTGGATTGCATTTCTCGGCTTCATCCGGCCCTTAATGCTGACTTTGACCTGGATTGCCTACCTCGGATTCATCTGGCCCTGACTGCTGACTTTGACCTGGATTGCCTACCTCGGCTTCATCTGGCCCTGACTGCTGGCTTGACCTGGATTGCGTACCTCGGCTTCATCTGGCCCTGACTGCCAATTTTGACCTGGATTGCCTACCTCGGCTTCACCTGGCCATGACTGCTGCCTTTGACCTGGATTGCGTACCTCGGCTTCACCTGGCCCTGACTGCTGACTTGACCTGGATTGCCTACCTCGGCTTCACCTGGCCCTGAGTGCTGGCTTGACCTGGATTGCCTACCTCGGCTTCATCTGGCCCTGACTGCTGACTTTGACCTGGGTTGCGTACCTCGGCTTCATCTGGCCCTGACTGCTGACTTTGACCTGGATTGCGTACCTCGGCTTCATCTGACCCTGACTGCGGACTTTGACCTGGATTGCGTACCTCGGCTTCACCTGGCCCTGAGTGCTGGCTTGACCTGGATTGCCTACCTCGGCTTCACCTGGCCCTGACTGCCTACTTTGACCTGGATTGCCTACCTCGGCTTCACCTGGCCATGACTGCTGCCTTTGACCTGGATTGCGTACCTCGGCTTAATCTGGCCCTGACTGCTGACTTTGACCTGGATTGCCTACCTCGGCTTCATCTGGCCCTGACTGCCGACTTTGACCTGGATTGCCTACCTCGGCTTCGTCTGGCCCTGACTGCTGACTTTGACCTGGATTGCCTACCTCGGCTTCACCTGGCCCTGACTACCTACTTTGACCTGGATTGCCTACCTCGGCTTCACCTGGCCATGACTGCTGCCTTTGACCTGGATTGCGTACCTCGGCTTCATCTGGCCCTGACTGCCGACTTTGACCTGGATTGCGTACCTCGGCTTCATCTGGCCCTGACTGCCGACTTTGACCTGGATTGCCTACCTCGGCTTCGTCTGGCCCTGACTGCTGACTTTGACCTGGATTGCCTACCTCGGCTTCATCTGGCCCTGACCGCCGACTTTGACCTGCATTGCCTACCTCGGCTTCATCTGGCCTTGACCGCCGACTTTGACCTGCATTGCCTACCTCGGCTTCATCTGGCCCTGACTGCTGACTTTGACCTGGATTGCCTACCTCGGATTCATCTGGCCCTGACTGCTGACTTTGACCTGGATTGCCTACCTCGGCTTCATCTGGCCCTGACTGCTGGCTTGACCTAGATTGCCTACCTCGGCTTCATCTGGCCCTGACTGCCTACTTTGACCTGGATTGCCTACCTCGGCTTCACCTGGCCATGACTGCTGACTTTGACCTGGATTGCCTACCTCGGATTCATCTGGCCCTGACTGCTGGCTTGACCTAGATTGCCTACCTCGGATTCATCTGGCCCTGACTGCCTACTTTGACCTGGATTGCCTACCTCGGCTTCATCTGGCCCTGACCGCCGAATTTGACCTGGATTGCCTACCTCGGCTTCACCTGGCCATGACTGCTGCCTTTGACCTGGATTGCGTACCTCGGCTTCATCTGGCCCTGACTGCTGACTTTGACCTGGATTGCCTACCTCGGCTTCATCTGGCCCTGACCGCCGACTTTGACCTGCATTGCCTACCTCGGCTTCATCTGGCCTTGACCGCCGACTTTGACCTGCATTGCCTACCTCGGCTTCATCTGGCCCTGACTGCTGACTTTGACCTGGATTGCCTACCTCGGATTCATCTGGCCCTGACTGCTGACTTTGACCTGGATTGCCTACCTCGGCTTCATCTGGCCCTGACTGCTGGCTTGACCTAGATTGCCTACCTCGGCTTCATCTGGCCCTGACTGCCTACTTTGACCTGGATTGCCTACCTCGGCTTCACCTGGCCATGACTGCTGACTTTGACCTGGATTGCCTACCTCGGATTCATCTGGCCCTGACTGCTGGCTTGACCTAGATTGCCTACCTCGGATTCATCTGGCCCTGACTGCCTACTTTGACCTGGATTGCCTACCTCGGCTTCATCTGGCCCTGACCGCCGAATTTGACCTGAATTGCCTACCTCGGCTTCATCTGGCCTTGACCGCCGACTTTGACCTGCATTGCCTACCTCGGCTTCATCTGGCCCTGACCGCTGGCTTGATCTAGGTTGCCTACCTCGGCTTCATCTGGCCCTGACCGCCGACTTTGACCTGCATTGCCTACCTCGGCTTCATCTGGCCTTGACTGCCGACTTGGACCTGCATTGCCTACCTCGGCTTCATCTGGCCCTGACTGCCGACTTTGACCTGCATTGCCTATCTCGGCTTCATCTGGCCCTGACTGCCGACTTTGACCTGCATTGCCTACCTCGGCTTCATCTGGCCTTGACTGCCGACTTTGACCTGCATTGCCTATCTCGGCTTCATCTGGCCCTGACTGCCGACTTTGACCTGCATTGCCTACCTCGGCTTCATCTGGCCCTGACTGCTGGCTTGACCTGGATTGCGTACCTCGGCTTCATCTGGCCCTGACTGCCGACTTTGACCTGCATTGCGTACCTCGGCTTCATCTGGCCCTGACTGCTGGCTTGACCTGGAATACGTACCTCGGCTTCATCTGGCCCTGACTGCCAATTTTGACCTGGATTGCCTACCTCGGCTTCACCTGGCCATGACTGCTGCCTTTGACCTGGATTGCGTACCTCGGCTTCATCTGGCCCTGACTGCTGACTTTGACCTGGATTGCCTACCTCGGCTTCATCTGGCCCTGACCGCCGACTTTGACCTGAATTGCCTACCTCGGCTTCCTCTGGCCTTGACCGCCGACTTTGACCTGCATTGCCTACCTCGGCTTCATCTGGCCCTGACTGCTGGCTTGACCTAGATTGCCTACCTCGGCTTCATCTGGCCCTGACTGCCGACTTTGACCTGCATTGCCTATCTCGGCTTCATCTGGCCTTGACCGCCGACGTTGACCTGCATTGCCTACCTCGGCTTCATCTGGCCCTGACTGCCTACTTTGACCTGGATTGCCTACCTCGGCTTCACCTGGCCATGACTGCTGCCTTTGACCTGGATTGCGTACCTCGGCTTCACCTGGCCATGACTGCTGCCTTTGACCTGGATTGCCTACCTCGGCTTCATCTGGCCCTGACCGCCGACTTTGACCTGAATTGCCTACCTCGGCTTCATCTGGCCTTGACCGCCGACTTTGACCTGCATTGCCTACCTCGGCTTCATCTGGCCCTGACTGCTGGCTTGACCTAGATTGCCTACCTCGGCTTCATCTGGCCCTGACTGCCGACTTTGACCTGCATTGCCTATCTCGGCTTCATCTGGCCTTGACCGCCGACGTTGACCTGCATTGCCTACCTCGGCTTCATCTGGCCCAGACTGCCGACTTTCACCTGCATTGCCTATCTCGGCTTCATCTGGCCCTGACTGCCGACTTTGACCTGCATTGCCTACCTCGGCTTCATCTGGCCCTGACTGCTGGCTTGACCTGGATTGTGTTTCTCGGCTTCATCTGGCCCTGATTGCTGACTTTGACCTGCATTGCCTATCTCGGCTTCATCTGGCCCTGACTGCCTACTTTGACCTGGATTGCCTACCTCGGCTTCACCTGGCCATGACTGCTGCCTTTGACCTGGATTGCGTACCTCGGCTTCATCTGGCCCTGACTGCTGCCTTTGACCTGGATTGCCTACCTCGGCTTCATCTGGCCCTGACTGCCGACTTTGACCTGGATTGCGTACCTCGGCTTCACCTGGCCATGACTGCTGCCTTTGACCTGGATTGCGTACCTCGGCTTCATCTGGCCCTGACTGCTGACTTTGACCTGGATTGCCTACCTCGGCTTCATCTGGCCCTGACTGCTGGCTTGACCTGGATTGCGTACCTCGGCTTCATCTGGCCCTGACTGCCTACTTTGACCTGGATTGCGTACCTCGGCTTCATCTGGCCCTGACTGCCTACTTTGACCTGTATTGCCTACCTCGGCTTCGTCTGGCCCTGACTGCTGACTTTGACCTGGATTGCCTACCTCGGCTTCACCTGGCCCTGACTGCTGCCTTTGACCTGGATTGCGTACCTCGGCTTCACCTGGCCCTGACTGCCTACTTTGACCTGGATTGCCTACCTCGGCTTCATCTGGCCCTGACTGCTGGCTTGACCTAGATTGCCTACCTCGGATTCATCTGGCCCTGACTGCTGACTTTGACCTGGATTGCCTACCTCGGCTTCACCTGGCCCTGAGTGCTGGCTTGACCTGGATTGCCTACCTCGGCTTCACCTGGCCCTGACTGCTGACTTTGACCTGGATTGCCTACCTCGGCTTCATCTGGCCCTGACTGCCTACTTTGACCTGGATTGCCTACCTCGGCTTCACCTGGCCATGACTGCTGCCTTTGACCTGGATTGCGTACCTCGGCTTCATCTGGCCCTGACTGCTGGCTTGACCTGGATTGCGTACCTCGGCTTCATCTGGCCCTGACTGCCAATTTTGACCTGGATTGCCTACCTCGGCTTCACCTGGCCATGACTGCTGCCTTTGACCTGGATTGCGTACCTCGGCTTCATCTGGCCCTGACTGCTGACTTTGACCTGGATTGCCTACCTCGGCTTCATCTGGCCCTGACCGCCGACTTTGACCTGAATTGCCTACCGACTTTGACCTGAATTGCCTTCATCTGGCCTTGACCGCCGACTTTGACCCGCATTGCCTACCTCGGCTTCATCTGGCCCTGACTGCTGGCTTGACCTGGATTGTGTTTCTCGGCTTCATCTGGCCCTGATTGCTGACTTTGACCTGGATTGCGTACCTCGGCTTCATCTGGCCCAGACTGCCGACTTTCACCTGCATTGCCTATCTCGGCTTCATCTGGCCCTGACTGCCGACTTTGACCTGCATTGCCTACCTCGGCTTCATCTGGCCCTGACTGCTGGCTTGACCTGGATTGTGTTTCTCGGCTTCATCTGGCCCTGATTGCTGACTTTGACCTGGATTGCGTACCTCGGCTTCATCTGGCCCTGACTGCTGGCTTGACCTGGATTGCGTACCTCGGCTTCATCTGGCCCTGACTGCCTACTTTGACCTGGATTGCCTACCTCGGCTTCACCTGGCCATGACTGCTGCCTTTGACCTGGATTGCGTACCTCGGCTTCATCTGGCCCTGACTGCTGACTTTGACCTGGATTGCCTACCTCGGCTTCATCTGGCCCTGACTGCTGGCTTGACCTGGATTGCGTACCTCGGCTTCATCTGGCCCTGACTGCCTACTTTGACCTGGATTGCGTACCTCGGCTTCATCTGGCCCTGACTGCCTACTTTGACCTGTATTGCCTACCTCGGCTTCGTCTGGCCCTGACTGCTGACTTTGACCTGGATTGCCTACCTCGGCTTCACCTGGCCCTGACTGCTGCCTTTGACCTGGATTGCGTACCTCGGCTTCACCTGGCCCTGACTGCTGACTTTGACCTGGATTGCCTACCTCGGCTTCATCTGGCCCTGACTGCTGGCTTGACCTAGATTGCCTACCTCAGATTCATCTGGCCCTGACTGCTGACTTTGACCTGGATTGCCTACCTCGGCTTCACCTGGCCCTGAGTGCTGGCTTGACCTGGATTGCCTACCTCGGCTTCACCTGGCCCTGACTGCTGACTTTGACCTGGATTGCCTACCTCGGCTTCATCTGGCCCTGACTGCCTACTTTGACCTGGATTGCCTACCTCGGCTTCACCTGGCCATGACTGCTGCCTTTGACCTGGATTGCGTACCTCGGCTTCATCTGGCCCTGACTGCTGGCTTGACCTGGATTGCGTACCTCGGCTTCATCTGGCCCTGACTGCCAATTTTGACCTGGATTGCCTACCTCGGCTTCACCTGGCCATGACTGCTGCCTTTGACCTGGATTGCGTACCTCGGCTTCATCTGGCCCTGACTGCTGACTTTGACCTGGATTGCCTACCTCGGCTTCATCTGGCCCTGACCGCCGACTTTGACCTGAATTGCCTACCTCGGCTTCATCTGGCCTTGACCGCCGACTTTGACCTGCATTGCCTACCTCGGCTTCATCTGGCCCTGACTGCTGGCTTGACCTGGATTGTGTTTCTCGGCTTCATCTGGCCCTGATTGCTGACTTTGACCTGGATTGCGTACCTCGGCTTCACCTGGCCCTGACTGCTGACTTTGACCTGGATTGCCTACCTCGGCTTCATCTGGCCCTGACTGCCTACTTTGACCTGGATTGCCTACCTCGGCTTCACCTGGCCATGACTGCTGCCTTTGACCTGGATTGCGTACCTCGGCTTAATCTGGCCCTGACTGCTGACTTTGACCTGGATTGCCTACCTCGGCTTCATCTGGCCCTGACTGCCGACTTTGACCTGGATTGCCTACCTCGGCTTCGTCTGGCCCTGACTGCTGACTTTGACCTGGATTGCCTACCTCGGCTTCACCTGGCCCTGACTGCTGACTTTGACCTGGATTGCCTACCTCGGCTTCATCTGGCCCTGACTGCTGGCTTGACCTAGATTGCCTACCTCGGCTTCATCTGGCCCTGACTGCTGGCTTGACCTAGATTGCCTACCTCGGATTCATCTGGCCCTGACCGCCGACTTTGACCTGGATTGCATTTCTCGGCTTCATCCGGCCCTTAATGCTGACTTTGACCTGGATTGCGTACCTCGACTTCACCTGGCCATGACTGCTGACTTTGACCTGGATTGTCTACCTCAGCTGCGTCTGGCCCTAACTGCTGCTCTTCAGCGCACTGACTTGTCTGCGTCCTAAGACTCTGACACAAATACTGAGAAAAAACAAGATTGAATTCAAATGGGAATTCCCGGAAAGAGTCTCATTCTACTATTTCTCATAAAGAAATTCATGAGAAGATACAAAGAGCTAGGCAAGGAAGAAGACCCAGCAGCAACCACCCCAAACCTAGAAGAAGATAATAAAGATAATAAGGAGGAAGAAGAAGATGTTTAAAGACTTTTTCTCTTTTCTTTTAACAAAAATTCAAGGAAACCAAGATGGCATTAAAATTGTGGACATTAAAACATTAATGGTTTAAACAATAAAAATAAAAGAAATAAAATTGGGCATGTTTTGTTGAAAAAGAATTTGGACATTATCTGTTTACAAGAGACTCATGTAGCTAGAAAACATAGAAGAATTTTGGTTAATAAAACACTAGGGAATGAATTTATATGTTAGATAGGAGTAAGAAGAGGGGGGTGGTTTTGTATATAAAACAAAAATTTGAAGCATGGGAAATCCAGAGGAGGGCAACCGAAATAGTCAAAGGCCTGGAAACGATGCCTTATGTGAGGAAGAGCTTAGGGAGCTGGGTATGTTTAGCCTGGAGAAGAGAAGGTTAAGGGGTAATATGATAGCCATGTTCAAATATATTAAAGGATGTCATATAGAGGAGGGAGAAAGATTGTTTTCTGCTGCTCCAGAGAAGTGGACACGCAGCAATGGATTCAAACTACAAGAAAGAAGATTCCACCTAAACATTAGGAAGAACTTCCTGGCAGTAAGAGCTGTTCGGCAGTGGAATTTGCTACCAAGGAGTGTGGTGGAGTCTCCTTCTTTGGAGGTCTTTAAGCAGAGGCTTGACAGGCATATGTCAGGAATGCTTTGATGGTGTTTCCTGCTTGGCAGGGGGTTGGACTGGATGGCCCTTGCGGTCTCTTCCAACTCTCTGATTCTATGAAATCTTCAAGGAAAGGAAGGTAAGGTGATTGCAGTACAAGTCACGTGGCTTGTTAATTGTCGGAATTTATGTACCAAACGGCTGTAAGACTGAATTTTACAAACCTTTAGAAGAGAAATTGTTTGACTATGTTGATCAAAAAATATATATAATGGGGGACATGAATGGGGTAGTCTTGTTAGAAATGGACAGATTAAGGGGGAAAATGAAATCAAAAGAAGGAAATTTACCCAAAACTTTCTTCTCCTTAGTAGAAAGTTGTAATCTGGTAGATGTTTGGAGATGAAGACACCCATTAGAAAAACAATTTGCAGTACTCACTTTTCAGAGCCAAATCAATCAGCAGCAAGAACAGACTATGTTTGGACATCCAGCGAACTAGTACATCAGGGAAGAGCCAGAATGCGCTGCTTCGTCAGTAGCAGGGGAGGGTTCTGAGGGCCAGCTAGTATGTAATAAAGTCTGTCAATATCATGCTGAGTGTACTGGAGCGTTACTGTGAAGAGGGAACATCACACCTTGTCAGCATTCCGGAAGTCTCTCTTCCTCTTCGCAACGGCAGAGCAGAGGTGAGCCATGCAGCAGCCCAAGACGAAGAAGGACATGCAAAGACTTCTGGGGTTTAGCAATTATTACTGTAAATTTGTGCCCAGTTACTCACAAATAATTGCACCTATCACAGATTGCTTGCGAGGCAAGAAACCTTTCATTTGGACCTTAGAGGCGCAAGCAACTTTTTAAAGGCTGAAGGTTTTTGCCTCAAAGGAGTATCTGATACATGTGGAACCACAAAGGGCCAGAACCACAAAAGATAGAAACTGTGGAATTGTGCATCTTTTTTGCAAAGGGGGAAAGCTCCATTTTTTAGGATCAGCTCAAAGTTGCTTAGTTTCCTTGCAAAGGGGGGGGGGGAAATCCTGTTTTTATGGGGTTCAACTCACAGTTCTGCAGCTTCTCTAGGAAAGGGACCCATTTCTACAGTTTCCAGACAGATAATCTAATCAGCCAGTCACATGTCTCCCTCTGCAGACAACAATTGAGGCCTAGGCAAGGGGCCGGGAAGGGAGCTAGCTCTCTTATCTCCCTCCCCGATCTCTTGCAATCAGCTGCTGAGTGGGTTCCTTTCAATGCGCTCATTCCCTCTTGTTAGCCTTTAGCTCTTTCTTTTTTCTTTTTTAAAAAAGCACGATCTGCCTTTAGCCCCTGGGCAATTCAGCTCCAGGGACCATGCATTTGCTCCATAAGACGCAGACATTTCTTCTTACTTCTTAGGAGGGAAAAGGTGCGTCTTATGGAACAAAAAATACGGTAAATCAGAGGCAGGTCAGGTGGGAATAATTCTTTGCCAGGTTCAGCTTTAAGATAGAGTATGCAGGTGACTTTGGCAGGGAGAGCACATGGAATAATCCTGACCAAGCTTATGAGGAGGCGTGTAGTGGTGAAAGGGGATTCCCTACTGAGGGGTACAGAAGCAGTGATCTGTGGGCCTGATAAGACGTCTCGAGAGGTGTGCTGTCTCCCTGGAGCCAAGATCCAAGATGTAACAGAACGGGTGAAAGGAATCATAAATCCCACCGACAAATACCCCTTCCTTTTGGTCCACGTGGGAACCAATGACACTGCAAGCCATAGCCTTCAGAAGATCAAAAGTGATTATGAGGCTCTGGGCAGGAAGTTGAAGCAATTAAATGCACAAATTGTCATCTCATCTGTCCTCCCACTTGAACAACGTGGCCCAGGGAGAGAGGGGAAAATAGGGGAAGTGGAACAACTGGCTTCGCAAATTGTGCAAGCTGGAACGGTTTGGATTCTTAGATCACGGTCTGCAGTTTCTTGAAGATGGACTTCTGGCAAGTGATGGGCTGCACCTCACAAAAGTTGGGAGGAATGTTTTTGCCATGACTCAAAAACCTCATCAGGAGGGCTTTAAACTGACTTATGTGTGTGGGGGGGGGGGAGACAGTGGTCCTGAAGGTAGGAGTCTACCAAGTGCTGAAGATGATCATCCAAATGTCAAGGACCAAATGGAGCAAACAGCACACAGACTTAGTGGTGGGAGGAAAAAATCCTTAAATAAGAGACATGGGGGAATGATCAATGGTCTTCAATGTCTGTATACTAATGCACAGAGCATAGGAAAGAAACAAGATGAACTTGAGCTCTTGGTACAGCAAACTAAATACGACATAATAGGCATCACTGAAACCTGGTGGGATGAGTCTCATGATTGGAATGTAGTAATAGAAGGATACAATCTATTTAAGAGAAATAGACCAAACAGGAAAGGAGGAGGAGTAGCGTTATATGTCAGGGATGTGTATACCTGTGAAGAGATCCAGGATTTAAAACTTCAAAGCCATATTGAGAGTATCTGGGTCAAAATTAAGGGAGAGGAAAATAACAGTGATCTCATTGTGGGAGTTTACTATAGATCCCCAAGCCAAACTGAGGACACAGATGATGCCTTCCTGAAACAGATGGCCAAGCATTCAAAAGGAAGTGAGATAGTAGTAATGGGGGATTCCAACTATCCTGATATTTGTTGGATGTCAAACTCAGCCAAGAGTATAAGGTCAAAGAGATTCCTCACTGGCCTTGCAGACAACTTCATTGTCCAGAAAGTGGGAGAAGCAACAAGAGGATCAGTCATTTTAGACTTCCGGTTTCCCGCGGATCAGCTTCGGACGCGCCGGCGGGTCGCTCTTCGCTAGCGCACTCGAAAAGGGCGGACAGGGGGGGCATTGGGCTTCAAAGCCCCCCTCCAAAAAGGTCGTGGAGGGTTTCCAGACCTAACTGATCGGCAGCAGCGTCGGGGAAGCTCCGGCACCAAGCGGACAAGCGCGGTGGAGAGGAACCTCCCCGGGACGCCTACCTTAAGATCCCGCCCCAGCCGAGAAAGCCAGGAAAACCCGAAGCAAGCAAGCGGTGAAACCTCCAAGGGAATTACCCGACCTAAGGTAATACGCAGCTCTCCCAAGCCCGGAGGTCTTTTGAAAGACCGAGGGAAGCGGTGAATTATAGGGAGAAAGAGAAGGTCGGCAAGCTAATTTAATGGCGGTGCACGAAATCACCTCTGCAGCGTTCCGCTTTGCTTAAAAACCAACTCAACAACATCAAAGATTGCAAGAAAACAGTTACTCTTTTCGCTCTTTGGGCTGCCTGAAGAACGGTAGACACATTTGTAGCAGTAATCCCTGAGAATTTGTAGCAGTCAACGGAGGGTAAGGACAAAGCGGGATAACAACATTGTAGCAGTAATTCCTGAGAAAGGTATTATCTTTCTTTTCACTGGAGTTCTGTCGGATGGGATGGACTTAAAATGACTGAACTGTAAAAGATACTACTCCCCTCCAAAGCTTACCATGACTGAAACATATGAGATTGAATCGTATTGAAAATAATTTTGGGGAGGAATTTCTGGCACTTAAGAAGGAATTTGGAGGAACAGTTATGAGAAGAGCTTAAAAGATTCTTGAACCTTTTCCTTTTCTTGAACTTTTCCTTGTTATTGGCTAAACAGGATATCATATTGGCAAGTGACTTTATCTGAACTGCTGAGTCACAGCGGGAACAAGAAAAAATCTTTGCTCAGGACAACGCTATTTAGAAAGAGCGCCACCTCTAGGAAGATGGTAATAAGGCATCCAATAACCTAAAATTTATATAACTCACAGCCATAGCCTCCACCCAGAGAATAAACAAAAACTTTTCTTGGAGCAGTTTGCTGGGTGAGCAAGAGGACAAGAGGAGCAGCCAACAGTCAAGGAAGTTAAAGACTTCTGTTAACAGCGGATATATTGTGACTAATTATTTTTTGGTTAGCTCTTTGTTTTAAGCATTGCCAAACCAAAAAGACTGCATTGTGAACACACACACACCCTGATTTTGACTTCACATTCCTCTTTCTTCTCTTTTCTTTTTTGTTGCCGGTTTATATATATATACACAAGGAGTGTTGGGGAGATATGGGATCCCAAAGAGAGGGGGTCAACAAAAAATTGGCAACTTCTGCATTAACAGGGAACGTTGGCAACCAAGCTAGAAGAGGGTCAGGAGCAGATATGGATGCAAATTTGGACGTGAAAGAATTAATTTTAAGTTTAAAAAGGGACATTGTCGATATGAAAAAAGATGTAAATGGAAAATTGGATAGTTTTGGGGAAAAGATAGACGGGAATGCTAAGATTGTAACAGAATTAAGTGAGAAGATGAATGAATTGGGGAAAAAAATGCAGAGCTTACGACAATAGTGCAAGATCTAAAAGGCAAGACTATAAGCTTAGAAGAGTCAGTGAGGAAATTACAGAATGAAAACAGGGAATTGAAGAGGGAGGGGGAACGGGTAAGGAAGGAGATGGCTGAAATGAAACAAACACATGAGGCTGTGATGGACGCAGTCTCTATGATTGAGATGCATAGAAGAGAGAACACCTTGAGATTAAGAGCTATACCAGAGAAACCGGATGAGCAAATTGGAAAGAAAGTGACTTTAGAGCTTGCCAAATGGTTAGAAATTAGCGAACATGAAATGGAACAGCATATAGACAGGACTTTTAGAATAAGATCAAAGGTTGCAAAGGAAAATAATTGGCCGGGGGATTGTTTGGTAACCTTCAAAACGTTAGATATTAGAGATAAAGTCCTGCAAATGAGTAACAAAAAAAGATTACAAATTGATGAGAGCGATGTAATTATTCATAAATATATACCTTCCAGATTCTTGAAAAAACGGGAAAAATTCAAGCCATACGTAGAAGCACTGAGAGGGAAAACGATAACCCATCGATGGGAATATCCAGAGGGGTTTTCGTTTTTCTTTAAAGGTAAAAGACGAAAGTTCATGGTGCCAGAAGACGCAGCGAAATATTGGAGAAAATATGCGAAACAATTAGGAAAAGTGAGAAGGGCAAGTGGAGGAGGGGAGGATTCGGATTCTGATAACCCAGTAGAAGTGGAAGAGAGCTAGAGAGGTGGATTTTTGTGTTTTAAGTCTTTATTATTGTAATCATTCAACCAGGAGTTGAAACTGGTATATTTTCATTTGGTTCTGATTTGTAGTTTGGTGAATCGTTCTTCTTTATTTTAAACTATTATCTTTCTTCATAATAAAGTGAATAAAAGCAATCGGGGAAAAAAAGGGGGGGGGAATATAATATTAAAAATATAAAAAATAAAAATAAAAATAATAGAGGAATGAACCTTAAATTTTTGACTTGGAATGTGAATGGACTGAATGAAAAGACAAAAAGAAATAAGGTAGAACATGAACTAATTAGGCAAAAAATCGATGTGATCTGTCTTCAGGAAACCCACGTAATGCAGAAACATATAAGAGTGCTCTCCAACAAAAAATTAGGGCAGGAATTTATTTCTGCTCATAATACTAAGAAAAAAGGGGGTGTGGTGATCTATGCCAAAAATTATTTGGAACCCAAATTGTTATTTAAAGATTCGGAAGGGAGGATAGTAATCATTGAAATCACATCACAAGGAGAAAAGATCGTAATAATTGGAATATACGCACCAAACAAGAGACAAAAGAAATTTTACCAAAAATTGGAGAAAAAACTAATAGAATACGTGGCAGAGAAGACAATCTTGTTGGGAGATTTAAATGGGGTTATCGCACCTGATATAGACAGATCACATAAAAAGAATGGCAAGAGCTCTAAGCAAAGTAAATTACCGGTTATATTTTCCCAAGCGATGGAAACATTACATATGAAGGACGCATGGAGAACAAAACATCCAATGAAAAGAGAGTACACACACTTTTCCGAGCCGAATAAGACCTCAGGCAGGATCGATGCCATTTGGATTCCTAATGAACTGACAGTAAGTATCGCTAAAGCCGAAATTCAGCCCAGAACCTTATCGGATCATAACCCTGTACTTGTTTGGATAAATAAAGGAATGTCTGGATTTAAAAGATGGAAAGTAAATGAATCCCTAATGTATGATGAGGTAATAATTGAGAAAGCTAAAGAGACTCTTCAAGAATTCTTTAAATTTAATTTGCATAAAGAAACCCCTATCACGACAGTATGGGATGCCGGAAAGGCAGTGATAAGAGGATTCTTTATCAATCAGAGCGCAATTCAAAAGAAAGAAAAGGAAAAAAAGATACAAAAACTCAGGGATGAAATAAGGAAATATGAAGTGGACCTCGATAAAGACCCAAAGAATGAAAAAATTAAACAAAATGTAAAAATACTACAGACACAGTACTCAATGATTTTAGAAGAAGACATCCAGTGGAAAATAAAAATGTTGAGGCAAAAGAATTTCGAACAAGCCAATAAGCCAGGCAAGTTACTTGCCTGGCAATTAAAAAACAGACAAAATGAGAGAGTTATAAATAAAATGAAACAGGGAGATAATTACACTTCTAACCCAAAAGAGATTGAAAAGATTTTCTTGGACTTCTATCGGGAATTATATAGTGAAGGTAAAGAAACTGATGAAGAAGTAAAAGGATATCTGGAAAAAAATAATTTGGGGAAAATTCCCAAGGAGTATATTAAAGATCTTAACGCACGGATCACTACATTTGAAATTAGCCAAGCTATAAAAAAAGCTAAATTAGGGAAGAGTCCAGGTCCTGACGGGCTATCGGCAATATATTATAAAAGGCTTGAGGAAACCGTTACAGATCCATTAAAGGAGATAATGAATAACGTATTAGAAAATGGTGAAATGCCTCTAACATGGGGAGAAAGTTATTTAACTCTAATTCCCAAACAGGGAACAGACTTATCTCTACCATCAAACTTCAGACCAATTTCGTTACTTAATAACGATTACAAGTTGTTTGCTTCCATTTTAGCTGACCGTTTAAAGAATGTACTAACAACAATAATTCATGAGGACCAGGCGGGCTTTCTCCCTAAACGATTAATGCAACATAACATCAGAAATATTATTAATATTATCAAATATTTAGATATGAAAATTGACAAGCCAGGAGTCCTAATAGCGGTCGACGCCGAAAAGGCGTTCGACCAAATCTCTTGGAAATTTATGAGGGCCACTATGGAGCAAATGGAGTTTGGGAAGCTCTTTTGTAACGGAATTAGAGCAATATACACCACACAAAGGACAAGATTATTGGTAAATAATAATATCTCTAACGAGTGTGATATACATAAAGGGACCAGACAGGGTTGCCCCCTGTCCCCTCTAATTTTTATTCTAGTGATGGAAATACTAAATAACAAAATCAGAGAAGAAAAGGAAATAACAGGAGTAACACTCGGTAGGAGGACGTACAAACTACGCGCCTATGCGGACGATCTGATAGTCACGACGGAGAACCCAAAGGAAAGCATAAGGAAAATGTTAGAAATAATAGAGGAATTCGGCAAGGTGGCGGGGTACAAATTAAATAACACCAAAACTAAAATGCTGGCTAAAAACTTATCAATGGATGAGAAAATTGAAATTGAACGGTTAACTCAACTAAAGTTTTGTGGCAAAATCAAATACTTAGGAATCTGGATATCTCCAAAAAATATTAATTTATATCAAGACAACTATACCAAAGTATGGGAAGAAATTAAAAGAAATTTGATAAATTGGAACAAACTGATATTATCATTTCTGGGACGGATTTCGGTAATAAAAATGAGCATATTACCAAAACTGATTTTTCTGTTTCAAAACATCCCAATAATACGCAATACAGGATGTATAAAAGAATGGCAGAAGGAAATTTCCAGATTCATTTGGCACGGAGCAAGGCCGAGAATAAAGCACAAGTTGCTTATAGACAGAAAAGAGAGGGGAGGATTCGGTCTCCCCGATCTGAATTTATATTATGAAGCGGCCTGCTTCACGTGGTTAAAAGACTGGTTTCTGCTCCAGAGAACCAGTCAGCTGGATTTAGAAGGATTTGATTTAAGGTTCGGCTGGCACGCATATGTACATTATGACAAGACTAAGGTACACAAAGGGTTTAGTAACCACATAATAAGAGGTTCCCTTTATAAAGTGTGGGTGGAATATAAAAATCTTTTGGAGCCAAAAACTCCTTTATGGATTTCGCCGGTGGAAGCCAAGGCGGTAAGGAAAAAAACTAATAAGGACAAATGGGCTACATATAGATCACTGCTGATAAAGGAGGACGAACAATTTAAATTAAAAGGATATGATGAAGTTAAAAATGAATTAGTAAGTTGGTTAGATTACCATCAATTAAATGAAGCTTTTAAGGAGGACAAAAAAATAGGATTCAATTCAGAAATGTCCAGATTAGAAAAAGATCTGATGAATAGTAATAATAAGACAATATCTAAAATGTATCACCTCCTGCTTGAGCTGGAAGTAATGGACGAAGCAGTGAAAGAAGTCATGATAAAATGGGCCCAGGACTTTGGCTATGCAATTATGATGGAGGAATGGGAAAAGCTGTGGGAACACAATATGAAATTTACGGTATCATATACGATTAAAGAAAATATGTATAAAATGTTATACCGGTGGTATCTTACGCCCTCCAGACTGTCTAGAATGTATAAAAGCATTGCAAATGTATGTTGGAGATGTGGAGAGGCAAAAGGAGATATGATACATATGTGGTGGACCTGCCGCAAAATTAAAGTGTTTTGGAATCAGATATATGAGGAGCTGAAAAAAATGCTTAAGATCAACTTCACAAAAAAGCCAGAGGCTTTTCTCCTCGGAATCCTGAACACAGATCTGCCAGTAAAATACAGAGAGCATTTCCTGTATGCGACGGCGGCAGCCCGCCTGCTGATAGCTGCCAACTGGAAAGGAGATAAAATCCCCACAGTTGGCGAGTGGCAAGTTAAGCTATTGGGTTTTATGGAAATGGCTCAGCTAACTGATAGTTTAAAGGGAAAATCCAAACAGGCATTTATGGAAAAGTGGGGAAAATTTAGGAATTATATGCAAGAAATTGATAATAGGAAAGGAATCTTCATGGCAGTTTTGAATTGATGGGCATATAACAAACACTCAGACAAATTGGTAGAATAAGCTTTATTATGTACAAAAAAATAATAAGATTATGATGAGGAATGTCAGTACATAAAGAATATAAAGGAGACAAGTTGCAGATGGTGATGGGAAGTCAATGGCAGAATTTTGATGTATTAGATACTTAGATGATGAAATGATAATGTTTTTTATTTTATTTCATTTTTTCTTTTCTTTTTTCCTCTCTTCTTTTTTTTTCTTCTGTAAATTTTCTGTAAGACATTACTTTTCAATAAAGTTTGATTATGCAAAAAAAAAAAGAGGATCAGTCATTTTAGATCTGATCCTACTATAGCAGTCAAGTACAACCTTTTCTTGTTGCCTGGAATGGACCCCCAGGGGAATGTGGCTCCAGACAGGGAGGACTTCTTGTGCATGACCTCCCCCTGTATGTGACCAGGTAGGTGGGCATGTCCCTAGCTAACCCAATAAAAGGGCTGGCCACCCAACCATCTCTCTCTTGGACCCTTACGCTCCTCCTCTTTTCCTCTTGGGCTCTCCTGGCTCTTAGCCAGCACATGGCTCAACCTTCACATAGGATGGAGCCCACAAGCAGAAAGGCTGATGTAGCTCACACTTCTTTGCACTGTAACTGTGGGAGTCTACTCATGAGTATAGGAAAAGGGGGAAAGAAAGACAGACAAAGAGAGCTTTTGACCAGCAAGAAGCCCTGAGAGAGAGAACAAGAATGAAGTCCTCTCCTCCCCCTGCAGGCTATTTTTATTATAATCAAGGTGGCAATCCAAAATTAAATACTACAAAGCATGTGAACAGAGGCAGGAAATTGTAAAGCAGTAAAACACACAGGAACCTGTGAAAGATAGCAGATCTACGTCAAAGGCACTTTGGATCTTTATGGTAGGAAGGATGTTGCCAAAGAGGAATGCAGGATGCCCTTTTGGCCAGATCTGTACTAAACAGATTACAATAAATCCCTGGGATGCTACATGTAACCACAATATTATTGCTGTCCCCTGAATGAGAGTAAAATGTTGTTCTTACTTTTCAAGAAGACTGTGTTGTGTTATTCCCCCCACAACCAGCCTTCTGACCCAAAAGGCAGGACTTCTGGCAAAGAAGAGGGGGGGGGGCTGCTGCATCTGAGAAATGGAGCCAAGGACGCACAGCGGTGTTATATTTCCCCTCCCAACCACTAGAAACAACTGTCATTTTAAAATACTGAGGAGAAGCCTGGTGCTCCAGACCACCCTTTCCCCTCCAGCTGGGTCCTTCCCTCTAATCTAGCTCCATATTTCCTCCACTGACTGGCAGCAGCTCTCCCAAATTTCAGACAGGGGACTGAAACTTGCATGTTCTGAATGCAAAGCAGCTGCTCTAGCTTCACACAAACACACAACACACACACACACACACACACACACACACACACACACACACACATATGCACAGCAAGGGAGCTGACAAATGGGGACCCGTTATTTAGTTCACAAAATTTATACACTGTTTTTGTTTTCTAAAAACAACAACATCAACATCAAAGCAGTTACGAAAAGATAAAACAGGAAAATCAGGCAGACACACAACAAGTTAAAATGGATTAACATTCACACCAGCATTTCTTAACATTCAGGCTGGCTGGCCTAGACAAGGATGATTTTAGCAGGTGCTCAGAAGAGTGCAGCAAAGGCACCTGCTTGATCTCAAGAGGCAGGGAGTTCCACAGGGCAGGTGCTGCCACACCAACAGATCAAGATCTTGCAAATGCCGGACAGGGATTATGGGGCACCTGGAATAGTGCCGATTCCACTGAAGGAGGCAGCCGAGTGGAAGCAGGTGAGCTTTGGCAATCTTGTGGGTCAGCCGGTCCCCCTGAACCTTTGAGAGCCAAGAGCAGAGCAGCAGCCTGGTGGGCAGAAAAGGGCAGGGAGGAAGCACTTATCCAGATCGGTCGCCGGACATTTCGCTGAGCCGGGAGAGTCGTGCACAGGCACAGATGTTGGGGAGGTCTGCCTAGTGAAATAAAGGGTCCCAAAACTGTCCCAAAACTGAGCATCAGCCAGGTTCTGGGCCTGGCTCTTACCTGGGAAGGGTCCCTCTGGGATTGTAGAATGGTGGAGTTGGAGGGGGACCCCCCCCCAGCACAGGGGTTCTGAAAGGGTGGGGCAGGACACACTGGAGAGGCAGGAAAAGGTGGCAAGTGGCAGGAAGACTGAAGGGCAACCCAAGAAACATTTAAGCATCTCAGTATAGGAGAGCCTTTTCTAAAGGCTCACAGACCAACTGTTGAATTGTCTAGATTCAGGTAGGTAGCCGTGTTGGTCTGACGCAGCTGAAATATAGAAAAATATATATATAAATAGTCCAGTAGTACCTTAGAGCAGGGGAGTAGCAAGGTAAACTGGTACCCGGGTGCAAAAAAAATTTGTGTGACCCCCCCACTCTGTTGAGTGGCATGTAAAGCACCCAAGGGAGCCTCGCCTCCCCCCCCCCCCGTGTTACCTTTGACGGCGCTCTTCCTCTCAACACACTCTGCATATAGTACAGAACTGGTCAATATTACAGGGGGGGGTCTGGTGCCCAAATTGCCAAGCTAATGTGGGTGAAGCTGTTCTGGAAACTTGAAACCCACACCTTTAAATGTGAATGGTTCTAAAACAGAGTTAATGTAGCACGCAGAAGACTTTTTGACCAAGGAGGTCAGAGTTCAAATCCACCCTCAATTATTGCAGCTGAACTACAGTGCAACCTAACCTGCTTCATATTATTGTTTTTGTTAGAATTCAATGTGGGTGGGGACACAGGGAAGCTCCTTGGCAGGAAGGATGGGATCCAAGGAGAAGAAAGAATTCTCTTTTGAATGCACTCAAGAGATGCAGGCTGCCACCTTCTGGGTTAAGTTTCTTGCAGCCAGAAACTCAACAGGTGCAGTCAGTCCCCTTGCTTGAAGGAATGGTGAACCGTAGCATTCCTGCCTGCTAGGCAGCTATTGAAAGGCAAAGCCCCACAAGAGAAAGGAAAAGAGAAGTAGCAATTCTCCTGGCAGTAGGGCTGGGAGGAAAGAGCAGGCTTGCCTCTTCTTCCTTGGACTTGCACAATCAGGCTGGCCAATTGTTACTGGAAAACTGTGGCCTCCTCACCTTCCGTTTTGCCCATTGCAAGTCAGGTTCTCTCACACTCTCCACAACTGAAGTGGCAAAGAGGAGGTTACACACAAACACAAAATACTACCCTTAAAAAATGCAACGTACCAGCTTTGTTTTATTGCTCCCCTGCCAATCAAACCTGTTTTTCCCTGAATCCGAATACTACCAAATACCTTGAATGCTGCAATCCTAACCATGTCTTCTCAGAAGTAGGCCCTGTGGAATTCAGTGGGCCTTACTCTCCAGGAAGCGGCAGTAGGAATTTTGCAGATTCAGCAATCCTCAACTGTATTCCCAAAAGATCAGGCCTCACATCCAACACAGCAGGACTTACTTATCTCTCTGGAAACATGCACGGGGGTTGTCCCATGATGATGCAATAAAAACTCCCATTTGAACAGAGAAGCAGCAATCTTAAACCCCACTTACTTGGGAGCAAGTCCCATTGAGTTCAATGGGGCTTACTTCTGAGTAGACATAGTTAGGGCAGAACTGCTATTCTAAGTGAACATGTTTTACCCCACCAGCTTTAGTAGGTCCCTTTAAAAAAGCATTTCATTCCCTCTGCCCCTTGAAGGTGGGGGTGGGACCCTTTACTTTTCAGAAAGGAGACCACACCTTGAATTTTTTTAAGGTGCCACAAGGTTGCTTTGATTAAAAAGACAGTAAAGTATATGTATGCTGGGAAAATGAGTTCAATAGAACTGTAGATTTGGAAGGGACTCTGTGGGTCATCTAGTCCAACCCCCTGCAATGCAGGAATAAGCAGCTGTCCCACATGGGAATCAAACCTGCAATGCATAAGCCCCTACAGGAGGAGGACTAAATAAATCGAGAAACACTGCAGGAAGCTAACACACCATTGGAATTAAATGGTAAAAATTAAATGGCCTTGTAAATAACATTAAACCCGTGTAATGTCCTGAACCTAAGTATAAGCAGAGGGGTGTAACTGACTGGGCAACAACGAAAGCAATCCATTTAAATTCTCAGGCTGCTGGAACAGCAATCAATTTAAATTTGCCGGGATGGAAGAGAACAGAAACTAAAATCAATTAAAATAGACAAAATTCCGGCAGTGTCGTGAATGCTTTCTGAAATGTAAAATTGCCTATGATTAAGTGGCACTAGAAACACCAAATGAGACCATCAAATAAATAAGTGGGAATATAAGCAGTGTTTAATTGACTATATAAGTTTCTTTGCTAGGGAGAAGCAGCCACTGCCAGCAATAGACTCATGGTAGAAGTGGAATCTTGAAAACTAGTTGGGGCACTAGGACCCAGAGAAGCAGTACCTTAAAGACCAACTAAGTTTTTATTTTGGTATGAGCTTTCCGTGTGCATGCACACTTCTTCAGATACACTGAAATAGAAGTCCCCAGAAGGGTGGTGGAAATGGGTGATTGATTGATTGACTGACTGATAGCTGTTGATGACTGTAAACGACTGCAAATGGTCTTGCATGAAAAAGCAAGGGGATCACTTTATCATGTATAATAAGTTAAGAATCCAACGTCTCTGTTCAAACCAGGTCTCTCCGTGGTTTTAAGCTTGGTGATAAGTTGCAATTCAGCAACTTCTCTTTCCAGTTTATTTCTGAAATTCTTTTGTAGTAAGACTGACAGCTACTTTGAGATCTTGTATAGAATGTCCTGGGAGATTGAAGTGTTCTCCTACTGGTTTCTCTGTCTTGTAATTCCTGATGTCAGAGACGTTGATTTGAACAGAGACGTTGGATTCTTAACTCATTATACATGATAAAGCAATCTTCAGCCATCTCACCCCTTGCTTTTTCATGCAAGACCATTTACAGTCGTTTAGTCGTCAACAGCTATCAGTCAGTCAATCACCCATTTCCACCACCCTTCTGAGTGATACCCCCTCCCCACCCTTTTTCTACATATAGCGTCTGCGGACTTCTATTTCAGTGTATCTGAAGAAGTGTGCATGCACACGACAGCTCATACCAAAATAAAAACTTAGTTGGTCTTTAAGGTGCTGCTGGAAGGATTTTTTATTATTTTGTTTCGACTACGTAAGTCCAACACGGCTACCTACCTGTAACCAGAGAAGCAGTGTTCGCTGTGATTGAAGAACCAGCCCCCAGTACTATAGCCCTCTGGTATTGAGCAAGCCTAAATCAAATTAAACAAGCACAGAATAAGGCAAAGAAGCAAAATGAAAGAGAGATAAAATATGCAAGCTCAAAAGAGCCTGCTTGTGAAAGGCAGTCCGTCCGCACCATTGTAATTCGCTAGCAAGAACTCCAAAAGCCAACAGCGCTGGGGACCTAAAAATGTGCCACTCTTAAAATGGCTGCCGCTGCCGGACCATGTGGCCAACCTCAAGATGGAGACGGCCAGGCAGCCCTAACCCTGGCAACAATAAACTCCCCAGCGCCACGTGCTAGGCCTCCGGACAGCAAAACAGGGCAAGCTGCTCAAACGAATGAGAGGAAACAGGGGGCTTAAAAAAGGAACGATCAGAGCAAAGCCAGCTGATCTGGAGCCCCCACCCCGAAACAAATCAGTCCCTCAGGTGGTAAAAACAAAGAAGTACAAAATATTTTATAACTGTATTTAAAAAAAGAATTCCAATAATCTGAGGATCCTTTGCTATAAGGCTGCAGGGATCTATAAAGGCCTAAAATTTTGAACAAGACTCCAGCTCAGTTGATAGAGCACGAGACTTGTAATGTCAGGGTCGTGGGTTTGAGCCCCATGTTGCGCAAAAGATTCCTGCATTTCAGGGGGTTGGACTGGATGACACTCAGGGTCCCTTTTGACTCTACAATTCAATGGTAACCAAAGCATACAGTACATGGAATATAAATTTAAAATGTGCTTTTAATGAAATGGCCTGTGCTGTGCTGTTTTTACTGCAATTTCCCCCCTGATGATGTCACAATGCTGCTGTGACCTCATGCCTAGGAAAGCTGGGGAGGAGGGGCCCTCTTCTGTGAGAGTTCTGAGGAGTCGAGGAGTTAGTGGTGAGAGGTAATATCCAATGGGCTTCCTTTGGTTGTTAACCTGGGCAGCGTGTTTTGACACGAGTAGAATGGGTCCTTTTATTTAAAATGTATCTCTGGGTTGTTTGTGGGCCCTGCCTGGTGTTTTGACATGAGTAGAATGTGTCTACATCAGGCATCCCCAAACTGCGGCCCTCCAGATGTTTTGGCCTACAACTCCCATGATCCCTAGCTAACAGGACCAGTGGCCGGGGATGATGGGAATTGTAGTCCCGTAACATCTGGAGGGCCGAAGTTTGGGGATGCCTGGTCTACATGAGTAGAATGTGTCTACCCGCCCTGTGGAACGCCCTCCCATCAGAGGCCAGAGAGATAAACAACTACCTGACATTTAGAAAATACCTAAAGGCAGCCCTGTTTGGGGAAGTTTTTAATCTGTGATATTTGATGTATTTTAATGTTTGTTGGAAGCCACCCAGAGTGGCAGGGGAAGCCCAGCCAGATGAGCAGGGTGTAAATAATAAATATGTTATTATTATTGTTGTTGTTGTTATTATTATTATGTCCTTTTATTTAAAGTGCATTCCTGGGTTATTTTCTCTCTCTTTATTTGCTGGACTATATTTGCTGACACCTTTGGTAAAGGCTGTTCTCCAACTGGAGCGCTCGCAGGCCAGTGTTTATCAATTGTCAGTGTTTATACTACCTTTCTTTAGATTTGCCTTGAAAGAGTCTTTGAACCTCTTTTGTTGACCACCAGCATTGCACTTTCCATTTTAAAGTTTGGAATAGAGTAGTTGCTTTGGAAGACGATCATCAGGCATCCGCACAACATGACCAGTCCAACGAAGTTGATGTTGAAGAATCATTGCTTCGACACTGGTGATCTTTGCTTCTTCCAGTACACTGATATTAGTTCGCCTGTCTTCCCAAGTGATGTGTAAAAATTTTCGGAGACACCATTGATGGAATCTTTTGAGGAGTTTGAGATGGTGTTTATAAGTGGTCCATGTTTCACAAGCATATAGTAAGGTTGGCAGTACAGTAGCTTTGTAAACAAGCATTTTGGTTTCCCTGCAAATGTCCCGGTCCTCAAACACTGCACTTCAATCGGGAGAAAGCCGCACTTGCAGAGCTCAGGCGATGCTGGATTTTGGCATCAATGTTGGCCCTTGTGGCAAGGTAACTGCCTAGGTAGGAGAAGTGATTGACATTTTCCAATGTTACACCATTGAGTTAGATTTGTGGCGCTGCAGAGGGGTTATTTTGTACTTGTTGGTGCAGCACTTTGGTTTTTTGGATGTTGAGTGATAGGCCAAGCTTTTCGTAAGCTTCTGCAAAGATATTTAGGATGGTTTGGTGGTCATCCTCTGAGCGTGCACACACTACATTGTCATCAGCATACTGAAGCTCTATGATGGAAGTTACGGTAACCTTACTCTTCACTTTCAGCCTGCTCAGATTGAAGAGCTTTCCATCTCTGTTCGATATATGATTTCTACTCTGGTGGGAAGTTTCCCATTGACAAAGTGTAGGATCATGGCAATGAAAATAATGAATAGAGTCGGGGCAATAACACAACCCTGTTTAACACCTGCTCCCACTGTGAATGGTTCACTTTGAGAGCCATTGTTATCTGCGATTGTTTCTGTCATATGATCATGGAGGAGCCGAATGATGTTTACAAATTTATCTGGGCAGCCAATTTTCAGAAGGACAGTCCATAGGGCATTACGATTTGCAGTGTCAAAAGCCTTAGTCAAGTCAATAACCACCATATACAGGGTTGGTTTTGCTCTCTGCATTTTTCTTGAAGCTGTCAAGCAGTGAAAATCATGTCCACTGTTTCCCTAGAAGACTGAAAACCATTTTGGGATTCAGGAAGGGTCACCTCGGATATTGTTACGAGACGGTTTGCTAAGATCCTTGCAAGAATTTTGCCGGCCGCAGCTAATAGAGAGATGCCTCAGTAGTGTCCACAATCAGTTCTGTCACCTTTTTAAAAGAGATTGATAATTTTGGCGTCTCTGAAGTCTGCTGGGATTTCTTCTCTTTCCCAGATTTTTTCAATGAGCTTGTGAAGTTGTTGTGTAAGTTCAATTCCGCCCACTTTGAAGATTTCGGAAGGTATCCCGTCAGGTCCACTGGCTTTGTTGTTTTTCATCTGGTATTTAATAGCTGTACACAACTCTCCCAGATTTGGAGATGCTGCAAGCTCATCTCTAACTTGTTTTGTGGCATTTGTGAGAAGACCTCAGCAGCTACGGGGGAGCTGCAGTTAAGGAGATGTTGGTAATGTTCTTTCCAGGGCAGTGCAATAGCTTCTTTATCTTTTAGAAGTGTGTTACCGTCTGCTGAGCGTAGGGGGCATATGCCATGATTTATTGGCCCATAGATGGTCTTTGTGGCTTTGAAGAAACTCTGTGCATCATGAGTATCAGCTAAGTGCTGGATCTCTTGAGCTTTTCTTTTATCCACCAGGTGTTTTTTAGTTCTCTGGTTCTTCTTTGAACCTCAGCCTTAGCATTGGCACAGGGTTTTTTTTTCTTAGTGGCACAGTTTCTATCTCTTTGCCAGATCTGAAAGAGAACCAGTGTGGTGTAGTGGTTAAGAGCGGTAGACTCGTAATCTGGGGAACTGAGTTCGCGTCTCCGCTCCTCCACATGCAGCTGCTGGGTGGTGACCTTGGGCTAGTCACACTTCACGGAAGTCTCTCAGCCCCACTCACCTCACAGAGTGTTTGTTGTGGGGGAGGAAGGTAGGATCAATGTATCATATTTGGTGGGGGTGCAAAGAAATAAGACCTTTCTGGAATGAGGCCCATGAAGAAATAAAAAAGATTTATAAAAAGTCATTTTTAAAAAAGCCAGAAGCATATTTGCTGGGATTAGTTACAAATGAGATCCCCACAAATAAGAGAATTTGTGCTCATAGTGGCAAGAGTGCTCGTAGCGAGGAATTGTTGTAGTGGTTGTTTAGTCGTTAAGTCATGTCCGACTCTTCGTGACCCCATGGACCAGAGCACGCCAGGCACTCCTGTCTTCCACTGCCTCCCGCAGTTTGGTCAAACTCATGTTCGTAGCTTCGAGAACACTGTCCAACCATCTCGTCCTGTGTCGTCCCCTTCTCCTAGTGCCCTCCATCTTTCCCAACATCAGGGTCTTTTCCAGGGAGTCTTCTCTTCTCATGAGCTGGCCAAAGTATTGGAGCCTCGGCTTCAGGATCTGTCCTTCCAGTGAGCACTGAAGGCTGGCTTCCTTCAGAATGGATAGGTTTGATCTTCTTGCAGTCCATGGGACTCTCAAGCGTCTCCTCCAGCACCATAATTCAAAAGCATCAATTCTTCGGCGATCAGCCTTCTTTATGGTCCAGCTCTCACTTCCATACATCACTACTGGGAAAACCATAGCTTTAACTATATGGACCTTTGTAGGCAAGGTGATGTCTCTGTTTTTTAAGATGCTGTCTAGGTTTGTCATTGCTTTTCTCCCAAGAAGCAGGCGTCTTTTAATTTCGTGACTGCTGTCACCATCTGCAGTGATCATGGAGCCCAAGAAAGTGAAATCTCTCACTGCCTCCAGTTCTTCCCCTTCTATTTGCCAGGAGGTGATGGGACCAGTGGCCATGATCTTGGGGTTTTTTATGTTGAGCTTCAGACCATATTTTACACTCTCCTCTTTCACCCTCATTAAAAGGTTCTTTAATTCCTCCTCACTTTCTGCCATCAAGGTTGTGTCATCTGCATATCTGAGGTTGTTGATATTTCTTCTGGCAATCTTAATTTCAGTTTGGGATTCATCCAGTCCAGTCTTTCGCATGATGAATTCTGCATATAAGTTAAATAAGCAGGGAGACAATATACAGCCTTGTCGTACTCCTTTCCCTATTTTGAACCAATCAGTTGTTCCATATCCAGTTCTAACTGTAGCTTCTTGTCCCACATAGAGATTTCTCAGGAGACAGATGAGGTGATCAGGCACTCCCAATTCTTTAAGAACTTGCCATAGTTTGCTGTGGTCGACACAATCAAAGGCTTTTGCATAGTCAATGAAGCAGAAGTAGATGTTTTTCTGGAATTCTCTAGCTTTCTCCATAATCCAGCGCATGTTTGCTATTTGGTCTCTAGTTCCTCTGCCCCTTCGAAATCCAGCTTGCACTTCTGGGAGTTCTTGGTCCACATATTGCCTAAGCCTGCCTTGTAGAATTTTAAGCATAACCTTGCTAGCATGTGAAATGAGCGCAATTGTGCGGTAGTTGGAGCATTCTTTGGCACTGCCCTTCTTTGGAATTGGGATGTAGACTGATCTTCTCCAATCCTCTGACCATTGCTGAGTTTCCAAACTTGCTGGCATAATCGGTGTAGCACCTCAACAGCATCATCTTTTAAAATTTTAAATAGTTCAGCTGGAATATCATCACTTCCACTGGCCTTGTTATTAGCAGTGCTTTCTAAGGCCCATTTGACTTCACTCTCCAGGATGCTTGGCTCAAGGTCAGCAGCAACCACACTACCTGGGGTGTACGAGGCCTCCATATCTTTCTGGTATAATTCCTCTGTGTATTCTTGCCACCTCTTCTTGATGTCTTCTGCTTCTGTTAGGTCCTTACCACTTTTGTCCTTTATTATGGTAATCTTTGTACAAAATGTTCCTTTCATATCTCCAATTTTCTTGAACAGATCTCTGGTTTCCCCCATTCTATTGTTTTCCTCTATTTCTTTGCATTGCTCTTTTAAGAAGGCCGTCTTGCGAGGAATTGGAAAGGAAATAAAATACCAGCAATAATTGAATGGCAAAATAAGTTTATTGAATACACAGAAACAGCAAAATTGACAGAACTTATTAGAGGACAATCAAAACAAAGTCTATTAAAGAATTGGGAATGTTTAAAAATATATACAAAGAATCATAGAATCATAGAGTTGGAAGAGACCACAAGGGCCATCCAGTCCAACCCCCTGCCAAGCAGGAAACACCATCAAAGCATTCTTGACATATGCCTGTCAAGCCTCTGCTTAAAGACCTCCAAAGAAGGAGACTCCACCAGACTCCTTGGCAGCAAATTCCACTGTCGAACAGCTCTTACTGTCAGGAAGTTCTTCCTAATGTTTAGGTGGAATCTTCTTTCTTGTAGTTTAAATCCATTGCTCCGTGTCCGCTTCTCTGGAGCAGCAGAAAACAATCTTTCTCCCTCCTCTATATGACATCCTTTTATATATTTGAACATGGCTATCATATCACACCCCTTAACCTTCTCTTCTCCAGGCTAAACATACCCAGCTCCCTAAGCCGTTCCTCATAAGGCTTTGTTTCCAGGCCTTTGACCATTTTGGTTGCCCTCTTCTGGACACGTTCCAGCTTGTTTGTATCCTTCTTGAACTGTGGTGCCCAGAACCGGACACAGTACTCCAGGTGAGGTCTGACCAGAGCAGAATACAGTGGTACTATTACTTCCCTTGATCTAGATGCTATACTCCTATTGATGCAGCCCAGAATTGCATTGGCTTTTTTAGCTGCTGCATCACACTGCTGACTCATGTCAAGTTTGTGGTCTACCAATACTCCTAGATCCTTTTCACATGTACTGCTCTCAAGCCAGGTTTCACCCATCCTGTATTTGTGCCTTTCATTTTTTTTTTTTTTTTGCCCAAGTGTAGTACTTTACATTTCTCCTTGTTAAAATTCATCTTGTTTGCTTTGGCCCAGTTGTCTAATCTGTTCAGGTCATTTTGAAGTGTGATCCTGTCCTCTGGGGTGTTAGCCACCCCTCCCAATTTGGTGTCGTCTGCAAACTTGCTCAGGATGCCCTCAAGCCCATCACCCAAGTCATTGATAAAGATGTTGAATAAGACTGGGCCCAAGACAGAACCCTGTGGCACCCCACTAGTCACTACTCTCCAGGATGAGGAGGAGCCATTGATGAGCACCCTTTGGGTTCGGTCAGTAAGCCAGTTACAAATCCACTGAATGGTAGCATTGTCTAGCCCGCATTTTACCAGCTTCTTTACAAGAATAGCATGGGGCACCTTGTCAAAGGCCTTGCTGAAATCAAGATAGGCTACATCCACAGCATTCCCTTCATCTACCAGGCTTGTAATTCTGTCAAAAAATGAGATCAGATTAGTCTGACATGACTTATTTTTCAGAAACCCATGCTGACTTTTAGTGATCACAGAGTTTCTTTCTAGGTGCTCACAGACTGTTTGCTTAATGATCTGCTCTAGAATCTTTCCTGGTATTGATGTCAGGCTGACTGGGCGGTAATTGTTTGGGTCCTCTCTTTTCCCCTTTTTGAAAATAGGGACAACATTTGCCCTCCTCCAGCCTGCTGGAACTTCGCCTGTTCTCCAGGAATTTTCAAAGATTATTCCCAGTGGTTCTGAAATCACCTCTGCCAGTTCTTTTAATACTCTTGGATGTAGTTCATCTGGCCCTGGAGACTTGAATACATCTAAACTAGCCAAGGATTCTTGTACTACCTCCTTACTTATTCTGGGCTGTGTTTCCCCTGTTGAATCATCTGCTCCATATTCTTCAGGCTGGGCATTGTTTTCTTTTTTGGAGAAGACTGAGGCAAAGAAGGCATTGAGGAGTTCTGCCCATTCTCTGTCCCCTGTCTGCATTTCACCATCTTCTCCTCTAAGTGACCCCACTGTTTCCTTGTTCTTCCTTTTGCTACGGACATACCCATAAAAGCCCTTTTTGTTGCTTTTAACCTCTCTGGCGAGCCTGAGTTCATTCTGTGCTTTAGCTTTTCTGACTTTGTCTCTACACGTGCTGGCTATATGTTTGAATTCCTCTCTGGTGATTTCCCCCCTTTTCCATTTTTTGTACATATCCTTTTTAAATCTTAACTCAGTTAAAAGTTCTTTAGATAGCCACCCTGGCTTCTTTAGGTACCTTCCATGTTTCCATCTCATTGGTATTGCCTGAAGTTGTGCTTTTAATATCTCCTTTTTAACAAACTCCCAACCATCATGAACTCCCTTCCCTTTTAGTATTACTGTCCATGGGATTTCACCCAGCGTTTCCCTAAGTTTTCTGAAGTCGGCTTTCTTAAAGTCTAGATTTGAGTCTTAGTATGCTTGGTTGTTCCTTTCCGCTGAATAATAAACTCCAGAAGAGCATGACCACTCCCACCTAATGATCCTGCCACTTCTACCCCACAATGAAATTGTCTGCAAGGCCAGTGAGGAATCTGTTCGACCTTATGCTCTTGGCTGAGTTTGACATCCAACAAATATCAGGATAGTTGAAACATTGTTCAGAGACAGAAATAATGGTATATGTATGGTAAAGCTTGTAAGGGGGGGGAATAAAACAAAATAAACATAAAATATATTATAAAATAAAGTACAGTATAACAACACAACAAAAAAGACAACATATGTATAATCAAAGTCCAGCATAGATGGAAGCAAGTCGCATTTTAGTTTAATATATGTTAAATTGGATTATTTGTTTATGATAAGGTGGTGGGTGGGATAGGGGGAAGGTTTGGTGTAATATCTTTTTATGTAATTTTTTATATTTGTATATGTCTTTACTGAGGTTTAGGGACCCAGGTGGTGCTGTGGCTTAAACCACAGTGTCTAGGGCTTGCTGATCAGAAGGTCGGTGGTTCGAATCCCTGCCACAGGGTGAGCTCCTGTTGTTCGGTCCCAGCTCCTGCCCACCTAGCAGTTCGAAAGCACATCAAAGTGCAAGTAGATAAATAGGGACCGCTCCGGCGGGAAGGTAAACGGCGTTTCCATGCGCTGCTCTGGTTCGCCAGAAGCAGCTTTGCATGCTGGCCACATGACCCGGATACTGTCTACGGACAAACGCCGGCTTCCTCGGCCTATAGAGCGAGATGAGAGCTGCAACCCCAGAGTCGATCACAACTGGACCTGATGGTCAGGGGCCCCTTTACCTTTACCTTACTGAGGTTTATTTGTACTTATTTGTAATTTTTCTTTTGGTATCTGTATTAAATTTGATGAAAAAGGAAAAAGGAAAAACAAAAGAAAACAAATCTGTATTTTCTAATTTGATCCAATCCCGGAACCAAGTAACCCAGCCCACTTCTTAATAAAGTTTAAAATCTGGGAGAATCCTCCTCTGTCTTTATGGCTGTATTTTATATTTTATCCTTGGGTCCTTCCCTTTCCAGATGAATTTTGAAATATCTTTTTGCCATTTTGGAAAGCGGAATTGTCTGGAATACAAACAACATTTTTGGCAATGCGTTCATCTTGATTGCCACAATTCTTCCTAAGAATGATAAATTCATCCTACTCCATATTTCCAGATTGTACCTTTTTATTCCATTCTAGATTTTTGTTCATAATTATCTTTATAAATATCAATTGAAATGACTTCCAATGGAGATACCCACCAAAGAGTGGGGGGCTCTTTTCAAGTTTGTCTAGATCACAGAGCACCAATTGGTGGAAGAGTGTGATAGATAGGTTGGAATCAGGTGGGTTTAAGTTGCTGTAACGGCTGATCATTCAATCCAATTGAAACAACAGGCAAACTTAATAGGCTGTATAATAACAATTGCAGAGGAAAGAAAGTCCACCTGCGTCCTGCCCCACGGCCTGGCGGAGCAGCTCCGTCTTGGGGGAAAGGCCAGCTGGATCCTCTGGGGCACAGCAGGAGAGGCGACCCCGTGGGCCCGAGGCCTTGGAGGGCTTTCAAGGGGCAAATCAGCCCCTTCCAGCTGCCCTTCTTGCCAGGCCCCTCCCTGGCTTCCATCCGCCCAGACCTGGAGTCCAAGGACACAGGTGACACCGGGTCCAAACACCTCCTGAAATGGCCTGGATTTCAAGGTCGAACTTCAGGCCTTTTCACTTTCCATTGACTTATGCGGGCCGTTTCCTTTCTTTCTTGCAGGATGTCGTTTATTTGGAGAAAATTCAAAAACCGAAACAAAATCTATCCTGCCCAGGAGGGGCGGCAGCGGCAGCAACAACAGCCACAGCCGCAGCGCCAGCAGGAGGGGCAGCAGCGGCAGCAACAACAGCCGCAGCCGCAGCGCCAGCAGGAGGGGCAGCAGCGGCAGCAACAACAGCCGCAGCCGCAGCGCCAGCAGGAGGGGCAGCAGCGGCAGCAACAACAGCAGCACCCGCAGCGCAAGCAGGAGGGGCAGCAGCGGCGGCAACAACAGCAGCAGCGCCAGCAGCAGCAGCAGCAGTACCAGCAGGAGGGGCAGCAGCGCCAGCAACAGCAGCAGGAGGGGCAGCAGTGCCAGCAGGAGGGGCAGCAGCTGCAGCAACAGCAGCAGGAGGGGCAGCAATGCCAGCAGGAGGGGCAGCAGCTGCAGCAAGAGCAGCAGCAGCAGCAAGAGCAGCAGCAGCAGGAGGAGGAGCAGCAGCTGCAGGAGGAGCAGCAGCAGCAGCAGGAGGGGCAGCAACGGCAGCAGGAGGGGCAGCAGCGGCGGCAGCAGCAGGAGGGGCAGTGCCCGTCCACACTGGCATTGCCTTCAACATCGGCAGCAGAGGCTCCTACCGGTAGGAAAGCCGAGACCTCTGGGCCAGCATTGCCAGGTGAGTAGACAGAACCAGATCCCTTTTGGGTTCCCCTTGGCAATGCCTCCATCCTACGAGGCCAGGGTCTCTCTTGGTCCCCCCCCCTCTTTTTTTGGGGAAATATATTTATTAATTTTATAAAAAGAACAAAAACAGTCAATTCACATTAATAATCCACCCATACAAAATAGTTCATCAACACATAAAAAGAAACACAAAAACAAACAACAACAGCAAAAATGCAAGAAAGACAAAAGAAGAAGAAAAGAATATTACTCTTAACTTTTTCATTGCATTGTGGACCCTCATTGGGTCCCTATTAAAATTAACCTTTCAGCAGTTTTCACAATATTTTAAACCTCTTATTACAATTCTCTCTATACCTTTCAATTCAATACCAATCTACAAACCCCCAATTTATATTATTAACATCCAAACAATTAATTCATATCTCTAAAAAAATTCCAATATCTAATCTTGCTATTATTTCTCCCCTTAGCTTATACTTTTTACCAACAATGATTCACAATTTATAATATTACCACTTCTCTCATAATACCTTTAAACAAACTAAAAATAATTTCATCCCCCCCCTCTCCTGGATCTAGATTTCCCAGGTGGCTCAGCGAATTCCGTAATTCATTCCAGTCTCGGACCTTTCCAATCAATCCGTCCTAACATCAAGCATTTAAATTTTTTAACCCACTCCCACCCTTTCCCCAGACTTTTTAAAGACAGCTTTGCTGTTTCTTCCCTTTTCCACCTGTTTCCCAACATCCTCCACCTCCCTTCCCATTTTCCCAGAGTGTACATTGCCCTCCCTCTCTCACTAGGAGAGCAACAATATCCTCTGGTTCTCCCTCGAGGCGCCCTTGGTCCACTTCTGAATCCTGTTCCCACATCTCACACTTGTGGAGCATTCCAATCTTCTTCCTCCTCTTCTTTGCAACACTCTCTTGCCCCCCCCCTCCTTTGGAAGAGGCGTGTCACATGGAGCAGGGACTTCCGGGTGGCTGACCCTGTTCTGCGTTGCTGGGGGTTGGACTAGGTGACCCCACAGGTCCCTTCAGGCGCTACAGTTCTATGATCCCTGTTCACATGTGGCATGCACCCACTCATTGCAACAGTCGAGAAGCCCCCTGACAAAGAACTGGCCCTCTTTTTTCGTGTAGAAGACGAGGTTTTTTATCCCCCAAATGGGGGTTCCTCTTCTACATGGGTAGTGCTGAGGGGGGACGGGCGGCGGTTGGTTGTAACCGCCAGGAGGAGATTTCCAGCGGTGATTTGTCTGCTGTTTCTTGGCTGTTGTCGATGGGCTGTTGCTGTGGCAATGGGGCAGACGATAGGTGACTTGGTTGATGCATGAGATTGGTTTGCGGGTGAGCGGTTAATGGCTACCCCCCCCCCCAGAAAAAGCTCAACAACTCTGGGCAAATACACGGGAAAATATGGTACCTTTCCCTCTCGGCCGCTTCATTTACTCACCTCTCTCTCTCTCTCTCTCTCTCTTTCTCAAGAACTCTCAGATGAAAACTTCGAGTATTTGTGGGCGGGGAAGAAGATGCCGGAAGAGATGATGGGTGAGAGGGAAATTTTGGACACCATCCTCCAACACCTCCGGCAACCTCCCCAGGTGTGTGTGATTCAAATCACTAGTCAGTAAGACTTGATTTTACATTCTTGCTTAATATTTACAACCAGATGAAGGTTTCATTTTGGGAATAATAAATTTTCAGAGTAGTTTTTACAGTTATACCAAAAATTTCCCAGTACGTTTCTGAGCACAATTCAAAGTGTTGGTGCTGACCTTTAAAGCCCTAAACGGCCTCAGTCCAGTATACCTGAAGGAGCGTCTCCACCCCCATCGTTCTGCCCGGACACTGAGGTCCAGCACCGAGGGCCTTTTGGCGGTTCCCTCGCTGCGAGAAGCCAAGTTACATGGAACCCGGCAGAGGGCCTTCTCAGTAGTGGCACCCGCCTTGTGGAACGCCCTCCCACCAGATGTCAAAGAGAAAAACAACTACCAGACTTTTGGAGGACATCTGAAGGCAGCCCTGTTTAGGGAAGCTTTTAATGTTTAATAGATTATTGTATTTTAATATTTCTGTTGGAAGCAGCCCGGAGTGCCTGGGGAAGCCCAGCCGGATGGGTGGGGTATAAATAATAAATTATTATTTAAATTATTATTTCTGCTTTAGTTATACTGTTAGAAATGCATAGACAGATAATCATGAAATTATTGTGAGGTTTAATAAGTTAACTGTGTATATTTGGGCAACTTTTCTGCTATACTTTATTGGAAGGAGATGAACAATCATTTCCTTAATAACAATTTAAACAATTTATTTAACTAAAACAATAAGATTATAGCATATGTATTCATGTTTGTTAACTGATGTGGTTAAACATTTTTTTAAAAAAAATAGACGGAATTTTGTTGTTGTTGTTGTTGTTGTTGTTTAGTTGTTTAGTCGTGTCTGACTCTTCGTGACGCCATGGACCATAGCACGCCAGGCACTCCTGTCTTCCACTGCCTCCCGCAGTTTGGTCAAACTCATGTTCGTAGCTTCGAGAACACTGTCCAACCATCTCGTCCTCTGTCGTCCCCTTCTCCTTGTGCCCTCCATCTTTCCCAACATCAGGGTCTTTTCCAAGGATTCTTCTCTTCTCATGAGGTGGCCAAAGTATTGGAGCCTCAGCTTCACGATCTGTCCTTCCAGGGAGCACTCAAGGCTGATTTCCTTAAGAATGGATAGATTTGATCTTCTTGCAGTCCATTGGACTCTCAAGAGTCTCCTCCAGCACCATAATTCAAAAGCATCAATTCTTCGGCGATCAGCCTTCTTTATGGTCCAGCTCTCACTTCCATACATCACTACTGGGAAAACCATAGCTTTAACTATACGGACCTTTGTCAGCAAGGTGATGTCTCTGCTTTTTAAGATGCTGTCTAGGTTTGTCATTGCTTTTCTCCCAAGAAGCAGGCGTCTTTTAATTTCGTGACTGCTGTCACCATCTGCAGTGATCAAGGAGCCCAAGAAAGTAAAATCTCTCACTGCCTCCATTTCTTCCCCTTCTATTTGCCAGGAGGTGATGGGACCAGTGGCCATGATCTTGGGTTTTTTGATGTTGAGCTTCAGACCATATTTTGCGCTCTCCTCTTTCACCCTCATTAAAAGGTTCTTTAATTCCTCCTCACTTTCTGCCATCAAGGTTGTGTCATCTGCATATCTGAGGTTGTTGATATTTCTTCCGGCAATCTTAATTCCGGCTTGGGATTCATCTAGTCCAGCCTTTCGCATGATGAATTCTGCATATAAGTTGAATAAGCAGGGAGACTGTAATGGTCGGTGGCTCTCACTTGCCCGTCCCAGCCAATCTCCTGACTTGAGCAGCTTGTGGGAAACACACAACTCGGCGCTTCTCTTGTGAGCCGTAGTCAAAATTTCCCAGTAGTTTGCTACCACCACCCTTTCTCACTTGCACCTGGCCAGAGAGTCTAAAAGGGATAGCTCTCCGCCTTGTTACAAGGTTGCAAGCCTCTGACTACTCTTAGTAGAGCAGGCAGAAATTCAACTGGTTCGGTTTCTTTACTCAAACCCAGGCACACTCACTTGTGCAGCCCAACACTCAGTATGCGACCAAATGGTCAAGGGACCGGACTAGTTGCCCCACCCTGAACAATACTCAAGGTCCAAACCAAAACATACCTTTTCAAGGCTTTATTAAAAAGTGTAAAACATACAAGTTAAAAATAGCAGTGCACATTTCTTGTGAGGTTACAGAGATAGCAAATAATAAACATAAGCATACAAATTGCTCTAACTAAAGGATACATACGGTTACGCAGATATATCTTGTTGTAAAGCTTTCAGAAGGCGCAGCCCGCAGGCCCCCCTTCTCTTCTCACAGCTTCATACTGGCAGAAGCTCTGGCAAAATTGCAAGTGGCAAAATGCGAAGTTCTAATGCTAGAACTCCCAAGTTATGGGGAAAGGGTCAGGTGGGGTTCCGTTTTCCCACCAATGGAAATAAGGCTCCAATTAGCAATTTACCAATGATGGCAGGTGTAACCCATTTGTCTTGATTTGTCCTTTATTACGGTAATCTTTGTACGAAATGTTCCTTTCATATCTCCAATTTTCTTGAACAGATCTCTGGTTTTCCCCATTCTGTTGTTTTCCTCTATTTCTTTGCATTGCTCATTTAAAAAGACCCTCTTGTCTCTCCTTGCTATTTTTTGGAAATCTGCATTCAGTTTCCTGTATCTTTCCCTATCTCCCTTGCATTTTGCTTGCCTCCTCTCCTCCGCTATTTGTAATGCCTCGTTGGACAGCCATTTTGCTTTCTTGCATTTCCTTTTCCTTGGGATGGTTTTCGTTGCTGCCTCCTGTATAATGTTACGAGCCTCCATCCATAGTTCTTCCGGCACTCTGTCCACCAAATCTAAATCCTTAAACCTGTTCCTCGCTTCCACTGTGTATTCATAAGGGATTTGATTTAGATTGTATCTTACTGGCCCAGTGGTTTTTCCTACTTTCTTCAGTTTAAGCTGGAATTTTGCTATAAGAAGCTGATGATCTGAGTTACAGTCAGCTCCAGGTGTTTGCCCTGCTTCATTTTGAACTCCAAGGCCAAACTTGCCAGTTGTTCCTTTTATCTCTTGATTCCCTACTTTAGCATTCCAATCCCCTGTAATGAGAAGAACATCCTTCTTTGGTGTCATTTCTAGAAGGTGTTGTAAGTCTTCATAGAATTGGTCAATTTCACTTTCTTCAGCACCGGTAGTTGGTGCATAAACTTGGATTACTGTGATGTTAAAAGGTCTGCCTTGGATTCGTATTGAGATCATTCTGTCATTTTTGAGATTGCATCCCATTACAGCTTTCGCCACTCTTTTGTTGACTATAAGGGCCACTCCATTTCTTTTACGGGATTCTTGCCCACAGTAGTAGATATGATAGTCACCCGAACTGAATTCACCCATTCCCTTCCATTTTAGTTCACTGATGCCCAGGATGTCAATATTTATTCTTGCCATCTCATTTTTCACCACATCCAGCTTACCATTATCCACGGTTCTTACATTCCAGGTTCCTATGCAATACTTTTCTTTACAGCATCGGACTTTCCTTTCGCTTCCAGGCATATCCGCAACTGAGCGACCTTTCAGCTTTGGCCCAGCCGCTTCATCAGCTCTGAATCTACTTGTACTTGTCCTCCGCTCTTCCTCAGTAGCATGTTGGACGCCTTCCGACCTGAGGGGCTCATCTTCCAGCGTCATAACTTTTATATGCCTGTTGTCTTTGTCCATGGAGTTTTCTTGGCAGGGATACTGGAGTGGCTTGCCAGTTCCTTCTCCAGGTGGATCACGTTTAGTCAAAACTCTCCACTATGACCTGTCCATCTTGGGTGGCCCTGCATGGCATAGCTCATAGCTTCTCTGAGTTATTCAAGCCCCTTCGCCGCGACAAGGTATTGATCCATGAAGGGGAGACTGAATTTTAGCACATATGAAAAACTTAAAACAAATCCTTATTTCCCAGTGAATAGCCTTTGGACTATAATGCAACTTAAACAGAAAACTATCTTTCGAAAGATTTTTCCTCCAAAAGCATGTTATTATAGAAATCCAATTTATTGTTGTTGTTTTATAAAAAAAATCCGATTTAAATCAAAGAAATCTGATTTTTTTTATCATTAATTTTTATTCACCCTGGTCTGATGTTACGCAGCGTGAACCAGGATCCCCCAACCTGGTGCCATCTAAATGTTCTGGACCATATGCTGGCTGGGGCTGGTGAGAGCATGTAGAAGGGTTCAAGTTGAGGGGAACTGCCATGAACTATCACAGGGATAGGCAAACTCGGCCCTCCAGCTGTTTGGGGACTACAAGTCCCATCATCCCTAGCTAATAGGACAAGTGGTCAGGAATGATGGGCATTGTAGTCCCAAAACAGCTGGAGGGCCGAGTTTGCCTCTGCCTGAACTGTCGGGAGCCCGACAGTTCAGGCTCTCAAGAGCAGTTTCTTTGCCAGGCATGTGAGGCATGTGCATTTGGCAGAGCACGCAAGCAAATACTTTAGGCAACAGAAAAATGAATCAATCAGAAGACTGGGGGTGGTCTTTTTTCTGTTTGTCATTATGGTATGTATTTTGGTGCTTTTATATTGTGAACCGTCCTGTGATCTTTGGAAGAAGGGCAGTACAGGAATTTAATAAAGAATAGGAATAGCCACAATGCCTAGGTTCTGTCGGTTCATGGCAGGAAACAAAGTGCTTTAAATGAATGGGGTGTTTCTCAGTCCAGAGGCTTTATTCCATCTTGTTTGGAGTGTTACTAATCTATAATGAAAAGGTTTTCAAGAATACCTTTTAAAAAAAACCCAGAGGCCTTTTTGTTTGAAATAGTTGGAGATGAGATCCCCCCAAAAGATGGTATATTCTTTTTGTATGCCACAACTGCAGCTAGATTATTAATAGCTAAATCTTGGAAATCTCAAGAAATACCCACCATTGATGACTGGCAGATGAAGATGATGGACTATATGGAACTTGCCAAGATGACCGGAAGGATCCGCGACCAGAAGGAGGAGACGGTCAAAGAAGACTGGAAGAAATTTAGAGACTATTTAAAGAAATAGTGCAAGATCTAATTAATCTTTAAGGAAGCAGTGTATAGGCTTTAGGCAATATAACAGAAATTGTATTTAGGTTAGAAAGATAAGACTTCCGCTCGTGCTCGTCAGGAGTTATGGCTGACCCGTACCATCATCCCCGACCTCCATGGGGAATTTGGCGGCTGCTAGGGGAGTAAAGCAGTCTCCCCACCCTCCCGGGTTTGATGGGAGGGGCTGCTGGCCCGCGGATGCCCCCTAACCCACCCCAATCTTTCGGGGCACATGTAGAGACAAAGCACATGTAGAGACAAAGTCAGAAAAGCTAAAGCACAGAATGAACTCAGGCTTGCTAGAGAGGTTAAAAGCAACAAAAGGGGCTTTTATGGGTATGTCCGTAGCAAAAGGAAGAACAAGGAAACAGTGGGGTCACTTAGAGGAGAAGATGGTGAAATGCAAACAGGGGGCAGAGAAAGGGCTTGTTGTTGTTTAGTCGTTTAGTCGTGTCCGACTCTTCGTGACCCCATGGACCATAGCACGCCAGGCACTCCTGTCTTGCACTGCCTCCCGCAGTTTGGTCAAACTCATGTTCGTAGCTTCGAGAACACTGTCCAACCATCTTGTCCTCTGTCGTCCCCTTCTCCTAGTGCCCTCAATCTTCCCCAACATCAGGGTCTTTTCCAAGGATTCTTCTCTTCTCATGAGGTGGCCAAAGTATTGGAGCCTCAGCTTAACGATCTGTCCTTCCAGGGAGCACTCAGGGCTGATTTCCTTAAGAATGGATAGGTTTGATCTTCTTGCAGTCCATGGGACTCTCAAGAGTCTCCTCCAGCACCATAGACAACAGGCATATGGTGCTGGAGAGAAAGGGCAGAACTCCTCAATGCCTTCTTTGCCTCAGTCTTCTCCAAAAATGAAAACAATGCCCGACCTGAAGAATATGGAGCAGATGATTCAGCAGGGGAAGCACAGCCCAGAATAAGTAAGGAGGTAGTACAAGAATACTTGGCTAGTTTAGTATTCAAGTCTCCAGGGCCAGATGAACTACATCCAAGAGAATTAAAAGAACTGGCAGAGGTGATTACAGAACCACTGGCAATAATCTTTGAAAATTCCTGGAGAACGGGAAGTTCCAGCAGACTGGAGGAGGGCAAATGTTGTCCCTATTTTCAAAAAGGGGAAAAGAGAGGACCCAAACAATTACCGCCCAGTCAGCCTGACATCAATACCAGGAAAGATTCTAGAGCAGATCATTAAGCAAACGGTCTGTGAGCACCTAGAAAGAAACTCTGTGATCACTAAAAGTCAGCATGGGTTTCTGAAAAATAAGTCATGTCAGACGAATCTGATCTCATTTTTTTGACAGAATTACAAGCCTGGTAGATGAAGGGAATGCTGTGGATGTAGCCTATCTTGATTTTAGCAAGGCCTTTGACAAGGTGCCCCACGATATTCTTGTAAAGAAGCTGGTAAAATGCGGGCTAGACAATGCTACCATTCAGTGGATTTGTAACTGGCTTACTGACCGAACCCAAAGGGTGCTCATCAATGGCTCCTCCTCATCCTGGAGAGTAGTGACTAGTGGGGTGCCACAGGGTTCTGTCTTGGGCCCAGTCTTATTTAACATCTTTATCAATGACTTGGATGATGGGCTTGAGGGCATCCTGAGCAAGTTTGCAGACTACACCAAATTGGGAGGGGTGGCTAATACCCCAGAGGACAGGATCACACTTCAAAATGACCTTAACAGATTAGACAACTGGGCCAAAGCAAACAAGATGAATTTTAACAAGGAGAAATGTAAAGTACTACACTTGGGCAAAAAAAATGAGAGGCACATTTACAGGATGGGAGACACCTGGCTTGAGAGCAGTACATGTGAAAAGGATCTGGGAGTCTTGGTAGACCACAAACTTGACATGAGTCAGCAGTGTGATGCAGCAGCTAAAAAAGCCAATGCAATTCTGGGCTGCATGAATACGAGCAGGGCCGTCTTAAGCACCTTTGGCGCCCTGGCGCCATGGTGCGATGGATCCCTCCGCCGCCCACCGCCGCCCACCGCCGCCCCGTTTTCCAGCGCGACGGGCGGGCGGGCGGGCTCAGCGTGCAGCGTGGTCATCAAGGACACTGCTGCGCAACGGGCGGGCGGGCTTGCTGCGCGGCGGAGCGGCCGGCGGATGGGCAGCGCAGCTGCGTGGCGCCCCCTGGCGGGCCAGCGCCGTGGCACCCTGCGCCACCCAGCCTGGCCGTAGAGCCAGCCCTGAATAGGAATATAACATCTAGATCAAGGGAAGGAATAGTACCACTGTATTCTGCTCTGGTCAGACCTCACCTGGAGTACTGTGTCCAGTTCTGGGCACCACAGTTCAAGAAGGATATTGACAAGCTGGAACGTGTCCAGAAGAGGGCAACCAAAATGGTCAAAGGCCTGGAAACGATGCCTTATGATGAGGAACGGCTTAGGGAGCTGGGTATGTTTAGCCTGGAGAAGAGAAGGTTAAGGGGTGATATGATAGCCATGTTCAAATATATAAGAGGATGTCATATAGAGGAGGGAGAAAGACTGTTTTCTGTTGCTCCAGAGAAGCGGACACGGAGCAATGGATTTAAACTACAAGAAAAAAGATTCCACCTAAACATTAGGAAGAACTTCCTGACAGTAAGAGCTGTTCGGCAGTGGAATTTGCTACCAAGGAGTGTGGTGGAGTCTCCTCCTTTGGAGGTCTTTGACAGGCATATGTCAATAATGCTTTGAATGCTTTGAGGCTTGACAGGCATATGTGAAGAATGCTTTGATGGTGTTTCCTGCTTGGCAGGGGGTTGGACTGGATGGCCCTTGTGGTCTCTTCCAACTCTATGATTCTATGATTCTATGGGGGGGGGCTGGGCCGAGCACCCATGGGGGCCAGAACTCCTGGAGGCCACCCTGTTTGAGCGCAAGTTCCATGATTTAAGAGAAATAATTGGATTTAAATTCATGGACATGCTTCAAAAGACGGGGGGGAAGATACTGCCAGGAATTCCAGCTGCTGAGTGATAAGAGAATCGAGGGAATACCACATCAAGGAAAAAAGAATGATTTGGACGGAACGAAAAGGGAGGAGAACTTTTTATTTTCTATACCTTAAGATGTACTTAACACCTTCCGTGACGGACAGTCCTAAATATTTGGAACAAATGAGAAATTAGGATGTTTATCTCAAAAGCTGCGACAAAAGAGGAGGTAATAACTAGAGGAATCCCCAGACTTTGAAGCATGGGAAGTCAAAAAAGTTATGATTTGGCATAATATTTGGTTTAATTGATATGTAATTGTATAATCTGAAATAATTGATGTGATATAATTGGTTTGTAATTGGAAAATTTAATAAATGGTTTTTGTTTTGTTTTTAAAAAAAGGAAAATATGATTAAAGAAATTCTTTTTTGAAATGTATGGTTTTAGAAGAGGAACCTGCTGAATGTTAAAAAATGGACAATGTAGCTCAGAGGGGGAGAATGAGGCAAGTCCCTATATATTGAAAAGGAGAATGTAAGGAATGGTAAAATTATAGGTGTTAATTTTTTTGCTGTTTTTTTCTTTTCTTTTGTTTGTTTGTTTGCTTGTTTTTCTCTTTTGTTACTAGTGCATAAAATCAATAAAAATTATTACTTAAAAAAGGAGTGTTACTTAAAAAAAAAGAATTGATTGCAATAGATTTTACTCCAAATGATTTTTGCAAGAAGTCTGTTTCTAGGCATGTGGGGTTTTTTTTAGAGAAGATAAGTGGCAAATAAATGGCAACTGTTCTCTAGGCAATAAACATGACCATTTTCTTCTGCCTTGTCCCAGGTTACACCTGCCTCCAGCCTCAGAGCTGCTGTCCCTGCACAGCAGAAGACATCCCAGGCTGGATATAACAGGGTAAGTCCTGAGTATTGTAGATGATGATGTTTAGCCTAACTTCTCCTCTTTCCTGATTATTTGAATTAACTATGTCCCCACCCCCCATGGCACCGCCTGCCCCTCCTTCTGCTCCCTTTGGAGATTTGGGCCTGAATGTTGTTGTTGTTTAGTCGTTTAGTTGTGTCCGACTCTTCATGACCCCATGGACCAGAGCACGCCAGGCACTCCTGTCTTCCACTGCCTCCCGCAGTTTGGTCAAACTCATGTTCGTAGCTTCGAGAACACTGTCCAACCATCTCGTCCTCTGTCGTCCCCTTCTCCTAGTGCCCTCCATCTTTCCCAACATCAGGGTCTTTTCCAGGTAGTCTTCTCTTCTCATGAGGTGGCCAAAGTCTTGGAGTCTCAGCTTCAGGATCCGTCCTTCCAGTGAGCACTCAGGGCCGATTTCCTTCAGAATGAAGAGGTTTGGTCTTCTTGCAGTCCATGGGACTCTCAAGAGTCTCCTCCAGCACCATAATTCAAAAGCATCAATTCTTCGGCGATCAGCCTTCTTTATGGTCCAGCTCTCACTTCCATACATCACTACTGGGAAAACCATAGCTTTAACAATAAGGACCTTTGTCGGCAAGGTGATGTCTCTGCTTTTTAAGATGCTGTCTAGGTTTGTCATTGCATTTCTCCCAAGAAGCAGGCGTCTTTTAATTTCGTGACTGTTGTCACCATCTGCAGTGATCAAGGAGCCCAAGAAAGTAAAATCTCTCACTGCCTCCATTTCTTCCCCTTCTATTTGCCAGGAGGTCATGGGACCAGTGGCCATGATCTTGGTTTTTTTGATGTTGAGCTTCAGACCATATTTTGCGCTCTCCTCTTTCACCCTCATTAAAAGGTTCTTTAATTCCTCCTCGCTTTCTGCCATCAAGGTTGTGTCATCTGCATATCTGAGGTTGTTGATATTTCTTCCGGCAATCTTAATTTCAGTTTGGGATTCATCCAGTCCAGTCTTTCGCATGATGAATTCTGCATATAAGTTAAATAAGCAGGGAGACAATATACAGCCTTGTCGTACTCCTTTCCCAATTTTGAACCAATCAGTTGTTTTGTATCAAGTTCTAACTGTAGCTTCTTGTCCCACATAGAGATTTCTCAGGAGACAGATGAGGTGATCAGGCACTCCCATTTCTTTAAGAACTTGCCATAGTTTGCTGTGGTCGACACAGCCAAAGGCTTTTGCATAGTCAATGAAGCAGAAGTAGATGTTTTTCTGGAACTCTCTAGCTTTCTCCATAATCCAGCGCATGTTTGCAATTTGGTCTCTGGTTCCTCTGCCCCTTCGAAATCCAGCTTGCACTTCTGGGAGTTCTCGGTCCACATACTGCCTAAGCCTGCCTTGTAGAATTTTAAGCATAACCTTGCTAGCGTGTGAAATGAGCGCAATTGTGCGGTAGTTGGAGCATTCTTTGGCACTGCCCTTCTTTGGAATTGGGATGTAGACTGATCTTCTCCAATCTTCTGGCCATTGCTGAGTTTTCCAAACTTGCTGGCATATTGGGTGTAGCACCTTAACAGCATCATCTTTTAAAATTTTAAATAGTTCAGCTGGAATATCTTCACTTCCACTGGCCTTGTTATTAGCAGTGCGTTCTAAGGCCCATTTGACTTCACTCTCCAAGATGTCTGGCTCAAGGTCAGCAACCACACTACCTGGGGTGTACGAGACCTCCATATCTTTCTGGTATAATTCCTCTGTGTATTCTTGCCACCTCTTCTTGATGTCTTCTGCTTCTGTTAGGTCCTTACCACTTTTGTCCTTTATTATGGCTGATCAAATTCAAAATCTTTGCCGTATATGCGACAGTATTCATGTGCTTGGTCTTCAGTTGCCAACCTGTGTTTTTTACCTTTAAATTTAGAGGAAAGTCCTTCTGGAAATTCCCATCTGAATCTTAGGTTGGCTTTTTTCAGACCATTTGTTATGAACTGGTATCTGTGATGTTGTTGCCTTACGATTGGGGGGTTTCCTTGTACATAGTCACTTGAGACCCATCATCCGAGAGACTGCTTTCATAGCTTTTCTGCAGGATAGCATCTTTAATTTTCTTAGAAGTAAATGTTACCACCAAGCAGTTTGCAGCCTGACCTCTTTCTCGTGATCTATTAGATCGAATGCTGTAACTCTCTATTGATTCCATCAAAAATTCCTGACTCTCCCCCATCTAGTCTGCCAATGTCTTGGCTATGTACCGTACATAGCTGCCAAGTTTTCACTTTTCTCGCGAGGAAGCCTATTCAGCATAAGGGAAAATCCCTGTAAAAAAGGGATAACTTGGCAGCTATGGTACTGTACGTTGTAAAATCCTGTTCTCCCTCCTTTTCTGGCAAATCTCTTATTCTAAGGACATTGGATTTTTGTCTCATATCAAGCAGAGCAAGCTCCACTCATGTTTGTAGCTTCAAGAACACTGTCCAACCATCTCGTCCTCTGTTCTCCCGTTCTCCTTGTGCCCTCCATCTTTCCCAACATCAGGGTCTTTTCCAGGGAGTCTTCTCTTCTCATGAGGTGGCCAAAGTATTGGAGCTTCAGCTTCAGGATCTGTCCTTCCAGTGAGCACTCAAGGCTGATTTCCTTAAGACTGGATAGTTTTGATCTGGATAGGTTTGCAGGGGAAACACAGCCCAAAATAAGTAAGGAGGTAGTACAAGAATACTTGGCTAGTTTAGTATTCAAGTCTCCAGGGCCAGATGAACTACATCCAAGAGTATTAAAAGAACTGGCAGAGGTGATTTCAGAACCACTGGGAATGTTGTTGTTGTTTAGTCGTTTAGTCGTGTCCGACTCTTCGTGACCCCATGGACCATAGCACGCCAGGCACTCCTGTCTTGCACTGCCTCCCGCAATTTGGTCAAACTCATGTTCGTAGCTTCGAGAACACTGTCCAACCATCTTGTCCTCTGTCGTCCCCTTCTCCTAGTGCCCTCAATCTTTCCCAACATCAGGGTCTTTTCCAAGGATTCTTCTCTTCTCATGAGGTGGCCAAAGTATTGGAGCCTGAGCTTCACGATCTGTCCTTCCAGGGAGCACTCAGGGCTGATTTCCTTAAGAATGGATAGGTTTGATCTTCTTGCAGTCCATGGGACTCTCAAGAGTCTCCTCCAGCACCATAATTCAAAAGCATCAATTCTTCGGCGATCAGCCTTCTTTATGGTCCAGCTCTCACTTCCATACATCACTACTGGGAAAACCATAGCTTTAACTATACGGACCTTTGTCGGCAAGGTGATGTCTCTGCTTTTTAAGATGCTGTCTAGGTTTGTCATTGCTTTTCTCCCAAGAAGCAGGCGTCTTTTAATTTCGTGACTGCTGTCACCATCTGCAGTGATCAAGGAGCCCAAGAAAGTAAAATCTCTCACTGCCTCCATTTCTTTCCCTTCTATTTGCCAGGAGGTGATAGGACCAATGACCATGATCTTGGTTTTTTTGATGTTGAGCTTCAGACCATATTTTGCGCTCTCCTCTTTCACCCTCATTAAAAGGTTCTTTAATTCCTCCTCACTTTCTGCCATCAAGGTTGTGTCATCTGCATATCTGAGGTTGTTGATATTTCTTCCGGCAATCTTAATTCCGGTTTGGGATTCATCTAGTCCAGCCTTTCGCATGATGAATTCTGCATATAAGTTAAATAAGCAGGGAGACAATATACAACCTTGTCGTACTCCTTTCCCAATTTTGAACCACTCAGTTGTTCCATATCCAGTTCTAACTGTAGCTTCTTGTCCCACATAGAGATTTCTCAGGAGACAGATGAGGTGATCAGGCACTCCCATTTCTTTAAGAACTTGCCATAGTTTGCTGTGGTCGACACAGTCAAAGGCTTTTGCATAGTCAATGAAGCAGAAGTAGACGTTTTTGTCCATGGAGTTTTCTTGGCAGGGTTACTGGAGTGGCTTGCCAGTTCCTTCTCCAGGTGGATCACGTTTAGTCAAAACTCTCCACTATGACCTGTCCATCTTGGGTGGCCCTGCATGGCATAGCTCATAGCTTCTCTGAGTTATTCAAGCCCCTTCGCCACGACAAGGCATTGATCCACTGGGAATAATCTTTGAAAATTCCTGGAGAACAGGTGAAGTTCCAGCAGACTGGAGGAGGGCAAATGTTGTCCCTATTTTCAAAAAGGGGGAAAGAGAGGACCCAAACAATTACCGCCCAGTCAGCCTGACATCAATACCAGGAAAGATTCTAGAGCAGATCATTAAGCAAACAGTCTGTGAGCACCTAGAAAGAAACTCTGTGATCACTAAAAGTCAGCATGGGTTTCTCATAAATAAGTCATGTCAGACGAATCTGATCTCATTTTTTGACAGAATTACAAGCCTGGTAGATGAAGGGAACGCTGTGGATGTAGCCTATCTTGATTTCAGCATGGCCTTTGACAAGGTGCCCCATGCTATTCTTGTAAAGAAGCTGGTAAAATGCAGGCTAGACAATGCTACCATTCAGTGGATTTGTAACTGGCTTACTGACCGAACCCAAAGGGTGCTCATCAATGGCTCCTTCTCATCCTGGAGAGTAGTGACTAGTGGGGTGCCACAGGGTTCTGTCTTGGCCCCAGTCTTGTTCAACATCTTTATCAATGACTTGGATGATGGGCTTGAGGGCATCCTGAGCAAGTTTGCAGACTACACCAAATTGGGAGGGGTGGCTAATACCCCAGAGGACAGGATCACACCTCAAAATGACCTTAACAGATTAGACAACTGGGCCAAAGCAAACAAGATGAATTTTAACAAGGAGAAATGTAAAGTACTACACTTAGGCAAAAAAAATGAAAGGCACAAATACAGGATGGGAGACACCTGGCTTGAGAGCAGTACATGTGAAAAGGATCTAGGAGTCTTGGTAGACCACAAACTTGACATGAGTCAGCAGTGTGATGCAGCAGCTCAAAAAGCCAATGCAATTCTGGGCTGCATCAATAGGAGTATAGCATCTAGATCAAGGGAAGTAATAGTACCACTGTATTCTGATCTGGTCAGACCTCACCTGGAGTACTGTGTCCAGTTCTGGGCACCACAGTTCAAGAAGGATACTGACAAGCTGGAACATGTCCAGAAGAGGGCAACCAAAATGGTCAAAGGCCTGGAAACGATGCCTTATGAGGAACGGCTTAGGGAGCTGGGTATGTTTAGCCTGGAGAAGAGAAGGTTAAGGGGTGATATGATAGCCATGTTCAAATATATAAAAGGATGTCATATAGAGGAGGGAGAAAGATTGTTTTCTCCTGCTCCAGAGAAGCGGACACGGAGCAACGGATTCAAACTACAAGAAAGAAGATTCCACCTAAACATTAGGAAGAACTTCCTGACAGTAAGAGCTATTCGGCAGTGGAATTTGCTACCAAGGAGTGTGGTGGAGTCTCCTTCTTTGGAGGTCTTTAAGCAGAGGCTTGACAGCCAGCTGTCAGGAATGCTTTGATGGTGTTTCCTGCTTGGCAGGGGGTTGGACTGGATGGCCCTTGTGGTCTCTTCCAACTCTATGATTCTATGATTCTATGATCTTCTTGCAGTCCATGGGACTCTCAAGAGTCTCCTCCAGCACCATAATTCAAAAGCATCAGTTCTCCGGCAATCGGCCTTCTTGTTCTTGAAGCTGCCAACATGAGTCTGACCAAACTGCAGGAGGCAGTGGAAGACAGGAGTGCCTGGCGTGCTCTGGTCCATGGGATCACAAAGAGTCGGACACGACTAAACAACTAAACAACAACAAATTGTTGTAATAGGGGTGCGGGTGGCGCTGTGGGTTAAACCACTGTGCTGCTTGGGCTTGCCGGTCGGAAGGTCGGTGGTTTGAATCCCCTCGACGGGGTGAGCTCCCTTTGTTTTGTCCCAGCTCCTGCCAACCTAGCAGTTCGAAAGCACACAGTGCAAGTAGATAAATAAGTACCGCTCTGGTGGGAAGGTAAACAGTGTTTCTGTGCACTGCTCTGGTTTGGCCAGAAGTGGCTTAGTTATGCTGGCCACATGACCCGGAAAAACTGTCTGCGAAAGCAGACAAACGCTGGTTCCCTTGGCCTCTAAAGCCAAATGAGCGCTGCAAGCCCAGAGTCGTCCGCGACTGGACTTAATTGTCAGGGGTCCCCTTACCTTTACCTTTAAAGAGTTGTAACATGACTCGGAATTCAGAAGATGTGGTTAAATTAATAGAATGTAGTTTTGCGTGGTAAGAAAACTATGTGTAAACGTGTAAAATTGCATACAAATCATTCAAACAATTGTCTAGTACTTGCAATCTATTATTATTATTTAGTCTTGCCTGACATTTTCACAAGGTAAAATGGAAATTCTATTGGTGGGGTCTCCTCACTGTGACTCACCCAAACCTTCCCCAACCCTTAGAATGCCCTCTATCGATACTATGGACTCAAACTGCGGGATTCCAGGAGCACAGAGACAGTCCGCCAGTACTTGCAGTTACTGCTGACGTTGCCTCTGGAAGAGGAGGCAGACAGACAGGTGAGTGAATGTGTGGGATGTCCGGGGGGTCCCACCGAGACTCTCAACCTCCAGCCTTCTCCTGGAAGAGCCTCCTTCCTCAGAACCCTCCTTGATGGCTCCAACCTCCTGCTTCAAGCGCCTCCCAGCTCGTCCCTCCCCCAGGCTGCTCCCCAGTGTCCCACCACCACGATCCAGGCTCTAGGTGCCCACCACTCTTACTCCGCCAGCCAGTCCCCACCAGCCCTCTGTCCTTCTTTCCTGAATTGTCTCTGCTCGTGACCTTCGTTCCTCCAACTACACCACCCTCCAAGGTTTTCGTGCCCCCCCCAGTCACACCCTCAAAGCCCCTTATACATAGTAGGAACCGCTTTTCAGCATTCTATACATCTGGGGCAGATTGGTTTAATTTGGGGTTAGCTCAGAGCAGCCAACATGTGGCCCTTAATGCCTTTCTGGGCAGCCCTCAGCAACCTTTGAGGCACCCATACACACCTGTAGGCCTTGCCCTGGGCTTTGGGAAGGAGGCATGTGTGACCTGCCAGGGTCCTGGAGTCCTCCAGCTTCCTTCCCAAAGCCTAGTTAGCTCTTTCCCAGCTTTGGGAAGAAGACGCTGGGAAGGCTCTAGGTCCTGCCAGAGCCTCGTGCCTCCTTCCCCAAACCCAGAGCCTCACCTGCCTACCTTTGGGAAGGCAGCATGTGGGTCGGGGGTGGTGGTGTGTGGGTGTCAAATTTTGGCCTTGCTCCCCTCTCCCACACGACAAGTCAGTGTGCGGCCCACAGGTTCTGTGCTGATCTACTCTTGCGGCCCACTTGCTATGAAAAATTGGAGCACCCTGCTTTAGATTGTGCATCTTTGACGTTTGATGTGCATCATTCTCCCTAGGGCATTTCGGAGGCCATTAACGTGGCAGCGTACGGACATCTCGCACAGATTTTCAGGGGAGTTCGGGAGTTCGGGCACACAAGCAAGGCTGAGATGTCGGAGGTAAGGGTGTCAAGTGAGGAAGGAGCAGAGCAAGCGTGTAGGTTAGCCGCCCCCAGCCTGGTGCCCCTTCCCCATCCATGTGTTTTGAATTGGCGTGGATGTAAATAGCCACTAAGGACCCATCCCAATCTTTCATAGCCAAAGTATATGAAACAGACCCTGGGTTCCTCTGATCTAGAAAAACAGAGCTGCGTTGGAAGAGAATTCATCCTGCCCCATTTCAAAATATGCTCTTTTTCAAGGGATGGGATCCTTACCATTCCCAAAAGGCAATAGGATCTGCTCATCCTCTCAGTATGGAAGGCCAGAAAACTTCCTCTGGGGGGTATGTCTCATTCATCCTCAGGGCCGTCTTGTGCAGGCCACCGGGACTGCACCTAGAGCCGGACCCTAGATCTGATTTGATCCCTTTGCTCAGTCAATCAGTCAGTCAGTCAGTCAAAGGGATTCATCAGCCAGTGTGGTGTAGTGGTCAAGAGCGGTGGACTCGTAATCTGGTGAACCGGGTTCAGGTCCCCGCTGCTCCACATGCAGCTGCGGAGTCGAGAGTGAATTTCATGCTCTTTATTCTGCTTGTAGTAGCAGGAAGAAGGGAAGAATGGCTCTTTCACCAAAACGTCTCCTATATACACAATGGGCCTTGCGTGATTGCCTACTTCAGGGCTGCTCCTGCAGGCCAATCAGGTTTCTGATTCACTTCCACCTGGAGCTGGATTGGGCGGCTCCTGCGGACCAAGCAGACTGCTGCATTCTGGATCCTATTGTTCTAGGATTCAGCTCAGTACATAACAGTGACCTTGGGCTAGTCCCACTTCTCTGAAGTCTCTCAGCCCCGCTCACCTCACAGAGTGTTTGTTGTGGGGGAGGAAGGGAAAGGAGATTGTTAGCCGGTATGAGACTCCTTCGGGTAGTGATAAAGCGGGATATCAAATCCATACTCTCCTTTTTTTCTTCATTGGTCATCACAAAAGTACAAGCAATACAAAAGTAGAGTGACTCATGTTTTTAGGTTGGTTGTCAGATGGCTGGTTGGCATTTCTTCAATAGTGGAAGCTAATGGGGACGATGACCCCCAAGGGTCATCTAGTCCAACCCCCTGCAATGCAGGAATCTCAACTAAAGCATCCCTGACAGATGGTCATCCACAACCTCCCAAGGGAGAGTGCTCTGCTGTCAGGAAGTTGCAGGGGTTCTCTGTGGTTTTGAATGAAGAGCCTCTTAGAGTTTGGAAGAGGGGAGGGAGCCAAACCCAAGAGAGAAGGCAGCCGGCAGGTTGGGAGAGGCAGAGAGAAAGAAAGAGGGGAGAGGTTTCAGCTGCAAGTAGCTTTTTTTTTAAAAAAAAAGGGGGGTGCATTTCGGGGGCAGGGGAGCTGACCAAGTTGCTCTCGTGTAAGGGTTCTTCTGCCTTCTGGGAGTGCCTGCTGGCCACATTCAAGTGTGCTTTAGAGTAGACCCATTGAATTGAATGAACATGACTAAGTTAGGCCCATTCATTTCCATAGGTCTCCTTGGAGGAAAGCATAGTTGAGTATCACTCTCTGTGTTCACCTCCATATATCACTCTCTGTGTTCACCTCCATATAATAATTAAGTGAATTATTACAAAGGCATAGTAACTGCGTGGAGATCTAACATCGTTCTGCCCGGACACTGAGGTCCAGTGCCGAGGGCCTTCTGGCGGTTCCCTCGTTGCGAGAAGCCAAGTTGCAGGGAACCAGGCAGAGGGCCTTCTCGGTAGTGGTGCTCGCCCTGTGGAATGCCCTCCCACCAGATGTCAAAGAGAAAAACAACTGCCAGACTTTTAGAGGACATCTGAAGGCAGCACTGTTTAGGGAGGATTTTAATTTTTAATAGATTATTTTATTTTATCTTTTTATTGGAAGCCGCCCAGAGTGGCTGGGGAAACCCAGCCAGATGGGCGGGGTGTAAATAAATTATTATTATTATTATTATTATTATTATTATTATTATTATTATTATTATTGTTATTATTATTATTACAGTTCCATAACCTAAGGGGGCCTTGGAGTCATGTGCCCCTGACTCTCCAATTCTCCAAGCCAGCTGGAAGGAGATCAGAACCTTTTCCTTCCATTTTCTGTTAACTTCCATCTAGTGTTACTTCAAACGCCCCAAACTATGGTTAATATTCACTGTGATTTGTTCAAAGGAGCCAGTTTCCTAATCCATGGTTAGAAGTTGGCTTGTTTCAGTTAGCCTTTGTTAAGATTAACCGCAGTGTGTCCTGATCCGGGCATCACTAAACTGTGGTTAGTTAAACTTGGAGGAAAAAGCTTCCAGCCTCCTTTTTGCAACTGTGCTAGAGGAGAAGGGAGCAGGAGCCGATGAGTCCAAGGCTCATTCACACAATAATCAACCATAGTTTATCACGGGGGAGGTGACCAAAATGGTGCCCTCCAGATGCTACAGACTGCAGCTCCCATCCCTCCTGACCAGTGGCCATGCTGGCTGAGGCCAATGGGAGCTAGAGTCCAAAACATCGGAATGCAGCCCTGAACTCTCTTGTGCTCTGCCAACCAAGAGAAATGAAACCCAGGAGTGTCTTGCCCCTGGATTTTTTCTGTGAGTTGGGAAATGACAAAGGAAATTTTCCAACCCTCCCTATGGAGAAGAGGTGCAGATCCACCTGGTTCATTTTAATTTTAAAAAAGCAGCTCCCGTGGAAGAGAGCACTGGTGGTCAGTCTACACTACACTGTCCTGCACTTTCTCACTGGTTGACTGACCGAACCCAAAGAGAACTCCTTCATGGTTCCTCATCATCCTGGGGGGAAAGTGACCAGTGGGGTGTCACTGGGTTCTGTCCTGGGCCCGTTGTTGTCCAACTTTTTTTTAACAAATGACCTGGACAAAGGAATCGAGGGGGTGCTCAACAAATTTGCAGATGACACCAAACTGGGAAGGGTAGCCAGTGCTGCAGAAGACAGAATTGGGATTCAAGATAACCTTCACAGATTGGATTACTGGGCCCAAACTCACAAAATGAAATTCAAGAGGGTCAAATGTCAGGTTCCACATTTAGGCAGGAAGATCCCGATGCACAGCAACTTACTGACTACTCAGATTTTCCCAGCTGCTAAGAGGTCCCAACTAAGTGGTGGTTTGCCTCCTATTGCGATGAAGGTTTCCAAACTCACTTTCGCCTCCCTTTCCTTCCAGAAGACAGGGGAGAGGAATGGCAGTCTCACCGTCATGCTTTGCTATGGCCAGATGGCTCTTGGGGCACGGCCAGAAGACCTGCTGTGCTTCATCGAGGTCATCGTGGAGGAGCTCCTCTTCCAATTCCAGAACACCAGGAAGGTAGGGCTCTCCTTTCCCCACAGATTCCTGTTGTTCGTTCTCTCGGCTATACCGTACTTTTCCATGTAAAAGACGAGGTGTTTTTGGAATTAAAAAAAGGATGTTTCAAAATGAGGATCATCTTATACACAGATAGTGCATAGGGGGAACGTGAGATTGGTTGCCGCTGCAAGCCGGAGATTGTCAGCGGCTCTTGTGCGTGTTACTGGTGGCTGCAGCAAGGGGCGGGGTTGATTGGCTGTTGCTGCAGCAATTGGGAAGGTGATTGGTGGTTTCTGCCGGCGAGGGGACAGACAATAGGTGGGTTTTGCGACACATTTGCGGCAGCATAAGTCCAGCGGGTGAGCCATTTTTTGAAAGCCCCCCCCAAATAATTGAACAACTGTGGGTAATCCCCCCCCGAAAGCTCAGCAACTTTGGGCAATCCTCCCCTCATTTTCTTAATTTGGACTCCCCAAAAATAGGGGGTGTCTTATACACGGAAAAATACGGTATACCCTGCCTTTCTCCTGTCAAAGGACTCCAGGAGGTGTGCCACTGTTTCCCAAGTGGTCCCCATCCCGGCACTGAGCAGACCTCCTGAGCTCCGTCAAGGTCCTTGCACCACATGCCTTCAGACTGTGCCCTAGGGCAGAGTCTCTGGCTTCATCCAGCAAAGGGATGTAGACTGGGGTGTATACTGACTCCACAAATGGGGTATTAGAGTGGTACCTTGGTTCTCAAACTTAATCCGTTTTGGAAGCCCGTTCTAAAACCAAAGCGTTCCAAAACCAAGGCATGCTTACCCATAGAAAGCAATGCAAAATGGATTAATCTGTTTCAGACTTTTAAAAACAACCCCTAAAACAGCAATTTTACATGAAGTTTATTATCTTGGAGTGCTTGGAGTGCAGCAACTGAGGAGGGAGCAGAAGGGCTTCTGCCTCTTGGATTGTCAAGGACCAAATGGAGCAAACAGCACGCAGACCTAGTGGTGGGAGGAAAAAATCCTTAAATAAGAGACATGGGGGAATGATCAATGGTCTTCAATGTCTGTATACTAATGCACAGAGCATGGGAAATAAACAAGATGAACTTGAACTCTTGGTACATCAAACTAAATACGGCATAATAGGCATCACTGAAACCTGGTGAGATGAGTCTCATGATTGGAATGTAGAAATAGAGGGATACAATCTATTTCAGAGAAATAGACCAAACAGGAAAGGAGGAGGAGTAGCGTTATATGTCAAGGATGTGTATACCTGTGAAGAGATCCAGGATTTAAAACTTCAAAGCCAAGTTGAGAGTATCTGGGTCAAAATTAAGAGAGAAAAATAACAGTGATCTCATTGTGGGAAGTTACAGGTAGGTAGCCGTATTGGTCTGACGTAGTCAAAACAAAATAAAACAATTCCTTCCAGTAGCACCTTAGAGACCAACTAAGTTTGTTATTGGTATGAGCTTTCGTGTGCATGCACACTTCTTCAGATACACATTGTGGGAGTTTTCTATAGATCCCCAAGCTAAACTGAGGACACAGATGATGCCTTCCTGGAACAAATGGCCAAGTATTCAAAAGGAAGTGAGATAGTAGTAATTGGGGATTTCAACTATCCTGATATTTGTTGGATGTCAAACTCAGCCAAGAGCATAAGGTCGAACAGATTCCTCACAGGCCTTGCCGACAATTTCATTGTCCAGAAAGTGGGAGAAGCAACGAGAGGATCAGCCATTTTAGATCTGGTCCTAACCAATAGTGATGACCTGGTTAGTGGGGTAGAAGTGGCAGGATCATGCTCTTCTGGAGTTTATTGTTCAGCGGAAAGGAGCAACCAAGCATACTAAGACTCAAATCCTAGACTTTGAGAAAGCCGACTTCAGAAAACTTAGGGAAACGCTGGGTGAGATCCCATGGACAGAAATACTAAAAAGGAAGGGAGTTCATGATGGTTGGGAGTTTGTTAAAAAGGAGATATTAAAGGCACAACTTCAGGCAATACCAATGAGACGGAAACATGGAAGGTGCCTAAAGAAGCCAGGGTGGCTGTCTAAAGAACTTTTAACTGAGTTAAGATTCATAAGGGATTTGTTTAGTCGTTTAGTCGTGTCCGACTCTTCGTGACCCCATGGACGAGAGCACGCCAGGCACTCCTGTCTTGCACTGCCTCCCGCAGTTTGGTCAAACTCATGTTCGTAGCTTCGAGAACACTGTCCAACCATCTTGTCCTCTGTCGTCCCCTTCTCCTAGTGCCCTCAATCTTTCCCAACATCAGGGTCTTTTCCAAGGATTCTTCTCTTCTCATGAGGTGGCCAAAGTATTGGAGCCTCAGCTTCACGATCATATCATATCATAAGGGATATGTACAAAAAATGGAAAAGGGAAATCACCAGAGAGGAATTCAAACATATAGCCAGCACATGTAGAGACAAAGTCAGAAAAGCTAAAGCACAGAATGAACTCAGGCTCGCCAGAGAGGTTAAAAGCAACAAAAAGGGCTTTTATGGGTATGTCCGTAGCAAAAGGAAGAACAAGGAAACAGTGGGGTCACTTAGAGGAGAATATGGTGAAATGCAGACAGGGGACAGAGAATGGGCAGAACTCCTCAATGCCTTCTTTGCCTCAGTCTTCTCCAAAAAAGAAAACAATGCCCGACCTGAAGAATATGGAGCAGATGATTCAGCAGGGGAAACACAGCCCAGAATAAGTAAGGAGGTAGTACAAGAATCCTTGGCTAGTTTAGATGTATTCAAGTCTCTAGGGCCAGATGAACTACATCCAAGAGTATTAAAAGAACTGGCAGAGGGGATTTCAGAACCACTGGGAATAATCTTTGAAAATTCCTGGAGAACAGGTGAAGTTCCAGCAGACTGGAGGATGGCAAATGCTGTCCCTATTTTCAAAAAGGGGGAAAGAGAGGACCCAAACAATTACCGCCCAGTCAGCCTGACATCAATACCAGGAAAGATTCTAGAGCAGATCATTAAGCAAACGGTCTGTGAGCACCTAGAAAGAAACTCTGTGATCACTAAAAGTCAGCATGGGTTCCTGAAAAATAGGTCATGTCAGACTAATCTGATCTCATTTTTTGACAGAATTACAAGCCTGGTAGATGAAGGGAACGCTGTGGATGTAGCCTATCTTGATTTCAGCAAGGCCTTTGACAAGGTGCCCCATGATATTCTTGTAAAGAAGCTGGTAAAATGAGGGCTAGACAATGCTACTATTCAGTGGATTTGTAACTGGCTTACTGACCGAACCCAAAGGGTGCTCATCAATGGCTCCTCCTCATCCTGGAGAGTAGTGACTAGTGGGGTGCCACAGGGTTCTGTCTTGGGCTCAGTCTTATTCAACATCTTTATCAATGACTTGGATGATGGGCTTGAGGGCATCCTGAGCAAGTTTGCAGACTACACCAAATTGGGAGGGGTGGCTAATACCCCAGAGGACAGGATCACACTTCAAAATGACCTGAACAGATTAGACAACTGGGCCAAAGCAAACAAGATGAATTTTAACAAGGAGAAATGTAAAGTACAACACTTGGGCAAAAAAAATGAAAGACACAAATACAGGATGGGTGACACCTGGCTTGAGAGCAATAAATGTGAAAAGGATCTAGGAGTCTTGGTAGACCACAAACTTGACATGGGTCAGCAGTGTGATGCAGCAGCTAAAAAAGCCAATGCAATTCTGGGCTGCATCAATAGGAGTATAGCATCTAGATCAAGGGAAGTAATAGTACCACTGTATTCTGCTCTGGTCAGACCTCACCTGGAGTACTGTGTCCAGTTCTGGGCACCACAGTTCAAGAAGGATACTGACAAGCTGGAACATGTCCAGAAGAGGGCAACCAAAATGGTCAAAGGCCTGGAAACGATGCCTTATGAGGAACGGCTTAGGGAGCTGGGTATGTTTAGCCTGGAGAAGAGAAGGTTAAGGGGTGATATGATAGCCATGTTCAAATATATAAAAGGATGTCATATAGAGGAGGGAGAAAGATTGTTTTCTGCTGCTCCAGAGAAGCGGACACGGAGCAACTGATTCAAACTACAAGAAAGAAGATTCCACCTAAACATTAGGAAGAACTTCCTGACAGTAAGAGCTATTCGGCAGTGGAATTTGCTACCAAGGAGTGTGGTGGAGTCTCCTTCTTTGGAGGTCTTTAAGCAGAGGCTTGACAGCCAGCTGTCAGGAATGCTTTGATGGTGTTTCCTGCTTGGCAGGGGGTTGGACTGGATGGCCCTTGTGGTCTCTTCCGATTCTATGATTCTAAGATCTAACAATACCATTTCTGGGTTATTTTCAGGATTGAGTTAGTGTTAGGGTAAGGATTAGAATTAGGGTTAGGGTCAGTGTGACTTTATGTTTCCTTGTGATTTTGATTCAATCTCAATTTAATAAAATCTCTTCTCCTTTTAGGACGAGACTCTGAAAAGGAGCTTCATCAAGGCAGCGATTCTAACCACCAAGGCACTTGTGGAATTAAATTTGGGATATAACATCTTCCCCCACAAGGAAGAGGTCACCAGCTCTATCATAGTGAGTTAAAAAGAAAAAAAGAGGGGGATCTCCTGGGGGTTTTCCACTGTGTGTGTGTGTGTGTGTATGTGTGCAGAGAGGGGGTGCAGGGTAGCACCCCCCCTTCTCTCGTGTTTTAAATAGCGGTGTAGGTCTAGCTCTGAGTGGTCACGTTCTGCTGCAAACCCTCTTTAAAGGCAGCCCTACATTGTGGCAACCTCAGCAGGATGTCACCAGTGCCTGAGTAAAAGAGGCTAGGTTCTCCCAGGAGGAGAGGGCTGTCGATGGCTACCAGCCATGATTGCTATGTTCTACCTCCACAGAGGAAGGATGCAATGTTTCTGAATATCAGTTGCTGGAAGCCACAGGCGGGGAGAGGGCTCTTGTGCTCATGGTCTGCTCCCTGGTTTCACACAGACGTCTGGTTGGCCGCTGTGAGAACAGGATGCTGGACTAGATGGGCCATTGGCCTGGTCCAGAAGGCTGGTCTGATGTTCTTATGAGGAAAGATGGATCTGATTCCCAGATCCAGGAAGCCCACTCTTCTCCCCTGGCCCTAGGAGGACCCACTTGCCAATTGCAAAGAAGGTGTCAAGTGGGCTGGGCTGGAGAGGGAGCACAATTCAGGTCTTGGTCTTGGTGTGGTGGTAGCTGGGATGGAGCCTCCAGGTCTCTGACATGCTGCTGTGTGCTTCCCCACCACAGGAAATTATCAAAGCGGAGCCGGCGGTGCCGTTTTCAACTTACCTCCTCCGCCAGGCGATGGAGACCGTCGCACAGATGACGTAAGTATGGGGAGGTACTTCTAGTCTCCCTATAGCTTGTCACTGCCCCACCTATTCCTGGCACTTCCCTTGCCATACCCTGAAATTGTACCCCTTGGCCAGACACAGTGCCTATTTCCTCACCAGGTTGATGGACTGCTGGGTGCTGATCATTTCCTCTCCCCTCCTTTCTCTTTCCTCTTCAGTGCCTTGAGACCACCCACCAACCAGCTCCTGCGGAGTAGGCTACTGCAGAGCACAATAAAAAAGGTCTTCGCTTTGCCCGTTACACAGAGCCAGGTAACTGAACTTTCTGCTTCTAGGGATAGGAATGGAGGAATATGGGGTTGCCAGGTTCAAGTGCCTGAGCTGTGTAAGCTACAAATGAAGGTGGAAGTACGATAGTTAGGGCCAAATGGTTTGGAACACCCCAAGGAAGTTGAGCCCAGTGTGGAGTCCTCTATCTTTATATCCCATGACCTGTAACCTTTCTTGATGTATGTCAAAGAACGTTGGATGTTTAGGACTCTTTGGGCGCTGTCTTTGGAGCCCTGCATAAGCTTTGTTACAAATTGGCTGAGCAGCTGGTGGCCAAGGCTGCCCTATTGCAATAGCCCTAATATACTGGGTCCCTAGCTGGATCTGCTGAAGCTTGCTGTGACTCTCTTGATTCTGTGTGCCATTTAAAAGGTGTTCCCTCACCTGGGCAATGGACAGGTGGTATAGAAATAAAGTCTTACCACAAGAGCCACCCCTGTGGCTCTTCCCCTCATTTTTCGTTCTGGCTACGGGCTGCAAAAAGACTTTTCTTTCTTTGAAAAGAAATAGAGTTGAAGAATGTGTGCTTCTCCAGATGGGCTGCCCTTGGCCCAAGAGTCAGGAGTGGTTGGAGTCCAGAGCACATGGGATTTCCATGGGGGTCTTCAGCTTTTAATGGCTTTTGCTTTTCTCCTTTCAGGACTTTTACCAGCAGACAGTCAATGCATGCATAAACATGCTGAGCAGCTTGCTGTCGGAGGCCCCCTCCCTGAAGACCCTGCAGCAGATATTGGAGGTAAGGGAGTCCCCAAGATGTCAGAGCAGATCCCCGGCAGGAGGACAGACCCCCTTGAAATGATTGCATGGGGGGGGGCACCTGTGGCCAACTCACTGGTTCTGGATGCTGATGGTGAACTGGGCCTCTGTTCTGCTAGGAATGCTTGTGCAAGGCACACATTCAAAGATACCGTATGTCCTCTGCTGATGGCATGAGGGGAAAGGCCGTGGCTCAGGGGCAGAGCATCTGTTTTGGATGCTCAAGGTCCCAGGTTCAATCCTCAGCATCTCCAGGTGGGGCTGGGAAAAGACTCTCTGTCTGAAAACCCAAAGGACCAGCTGCCATTCATCATTCCCTGTGGGCAACACCAAGGTTGGTGCATGAATGGCTGGGCTTGGGCTAAGGATGCGGCCTGCATTCCATGGCTACGGCTGGGCTGAGGTGGATGTTATATTATTGTAATTATCACACACACAAACACACAAATGGCAGATCGCAGGGCAGTTCACAACATGAAAATACAAAATGAGAACACAAAATACACAATAAAACAAAAACAAGCCAAGAGTGAATTAATTTCTAATTCTATTAATGTTCAATGTGTTTCTTTTAATGGCTTATTTTTTCTATATCTCAAGTTGTTCTTATTTTGTTTGTAAGCTGCCTTGAGTCCCTGTCAGGGAAAAAGGTGGGGTATATAACAACAACAACAACAACAACAACAACAACAACAACAACAACAACAACAACAACAAAGGAGACCAAATTGAGCAAACTTTCTCCTTTACAAAACAACCCCTTTTTGCAATTTGTCCCCTCTATGGTCCCAGCATGATTGATCCAGCCAGTAGCTAAAGCTTTGTGAATTTGCAAACCCGGATTAATGCTTGTCCGTCCATGTGATGATTATTATTTCTCTCCCGCAGCACACAAATAGCTGGATAGACTCCCCCAAAATCTACGAGCGGGAAAGAGCTGTGAAGACCACCAGCTTTCTCATGAAATATGTTTCCGAGCATTTAAACTTTGATGTGAGTGACCAAGGCTTAATGCCGAAATTTCAGATTTATTTATTTTTAATGTATTACATTTCTATACTGTGGTACCTCCGGTTAAGAATTTAATTTGTTCTGGAGGTCCGTTCTTAACCTGCAACTGTTCTTAACCTGAGTTACCACTTTAGCTAATGGGGCCTCCTGCTGCCGCTGCGCCATTTCTGTTCTCATCCTAAAGTAAAGTTCTTAACCCGAGGAATCACCATGAACTCACCTCCCTCATTCTCTTATAATGGCATCAAGGCCTACCTGAGAGGTTCCAGGACTGAGTTCCAGTGAGTTCTGGCTGGAAAAAAAGCCCTTGGGTGGGCCACCTAAGCACAGGTCTCTTGCTCTGCGCCCCTCTGCCACCTTTGCCAACTGAAAGCATGGCAGATGGTTTTCTCTTGCTGGGCTGTGTGGGGCGAGGGCTGACTGTGCACCTCTCTCTCTCTCTCCACCTCCTAGATATCCCAGGATTTCCCCCTTCTGGGGCAGCTGGTGGCACTTTTATCCCTGCACCTGGCAGACAACGGGAAGGACATTGGGCCGCAATCCGCGGAGGCCTTGTACCACCTCCATTACATTTTGATATCCAGAATGGGTGAGTGGGATGCTGGGAAAGGGTGTGTTTCTTATAGGCCACAGGGTGGGAGATCTGTAGCCCGACAGCGGCTGCTCCAACTCCCAACATCCCTGAGTGTTGCCCATGCTGGCTGCCGCTGGGGTTGATGGGAGTTCAGGAGGGCCAGAATTCGTGCCAGCACTGGCCTAAAGCAAACACCCCGTTGGCCAGAGATGAGAGGGCAGTCTGAGGGGAGGGATTCACTGCTTAGGAACATAAGAAAAGCCTTCTGGATCAGACCAGTGGCCCACCCCAGTCCAGCATCCTGTGGGAAACCAGCAATCAGAATTCGAACTCAAGAGCTCTTTCTTCTCCTGTGCTTTGCTGCCTCTGACTGCGGAGGCAGAGCATAGCCATCATGGCTAATAGCCATGGGTAGCCTTCTCTTCCATGAATTTGCCTCATCTTCTTTGAAAGCCATCTTGGTCCATGGCCATCAATGGCTCCTGTGGCAAGGAGTTCCAAAGTTTAGCTGTGCACTGCAAGAAGGAGGACCATCCTGAAACTTCAGTTTCATTGGAGGCCCCGGAGTTCTCATGTTAGGAGGGAGAGAGAGAAAGCTTTCTCTCTCCCCACTTCCCCCTTGCCATACATTGCGTCTCCTCTTCCTCGCCGTTTTTCTAAACGGAACCCCCCCCCCCAATGCTGCAACCATAGAGCTCCATAACCACCCCACTCCTTTGGGTTGCCTTTTAGTTCTGATTTATAATTTTTGAGGTGAAATTTTTTTGAGGTTTTGAGCAGGGAGCACTAATGCTGTGTTCTTTTGTATGACCCTTCTTAGGAAAGGAAGTGCGGAGCAGGGAGCTGCAGAGGAAGGGCCACGTGGTGAAGTGGGCCAGAGAGGACTTTTTCATCTCTGGCCCCTCCATTTACATCGATGACATCACCAAAGTGGCCAAGGTAGGTGTGGCTTTTTGTACTCTTTCTTGCTAAGACCGCAGCCAGCTCCCAGATAGCAGAGGTTTGTCCATTCGGGCAAATGGGGCCCTGCCCCACCAACCTCCTCAGGCAGCCCACACCACCTAGGGCAGGCTTCCCCCAACTCGGCCCTCCAGATGCTTTGAGACGACAATTCCCACCATCCCTGACCACAGGTCCTGCTAGCTAGGGATCATGGGAGTTGTAGGCCAAAAGCATCTGGAGGGCCAAGGTTGAGGAAGCCTGTTCAAATCCCCACTCAGCCAGAAAACTCACGGGGTCCGTCACAGCCTCTCGGTCTAAAGTACCTCATGAGGATAAAATGGGGAGGAGAGAGAACCATCAGAATTGGAGAGTTGGAAGGGATCCTGGGGGTCATCTAGTTCAACCCTCTGCAAGGCAGAGTGGATAGATAGGTCACTTTGTTTGTGAAGGCGCCCGTGGTCTACTGAAAAGTGGCCAGATGTGGAGCAGAAGAAAACTCCCTCTTCTTTCTTCTTTGTGCCAGGCCTTTGGGGAGCACCTCACGCCCAGCCAGATCAACGAGGTTGTGCTGATGGCGATTGACAACTTGACAGTAGAAGGCAGAGCCACCTCGCAGGCCGCAGGAGTCCTGCTGAGTTCCTTCCTTGAGGAATGCGGGATGGAAATGGAAGAGGTAAGGCTCAAAACAGAGGCAGAGAGCAGGTTTCCTACCAGTGAAACATTTTCTTTGAACGTAGAATTAGCTTGTTTCTGGGTAGTAAGAAGGCATTGGTTTCCACGTCTGTGGCGGGCGCCTCTGTTTCCATTCTGCTGCAGTTTGGCTTCCAAAATGGCAGTATTTTAAGTACATTCTTCCACCCTGTCCATGTCAATGCAAAGGAAACAGAATGTAGACAACACTGAGGTCAATGGACCACTGCTATTCCTAGGGTTAACAGGAGAGATGAGTCAAGCCGGCTCTTGGATCTGTTTTCTATTTCTTTTGTGGTTCTCTTTTGTAAGCTACATGTATTGAAAATCTAAATACACATTTTCAAGCAAACAAACGAATACTGTAGTCATTAAATTCCAGTACCTAATAATTTTTCCTCTCCCCCCCTCCACTGTCAGGGTCTCATAGTTGCTCTCTTCACACACAAACAGTAGTGGCAATGTCGTTCTATAGCTTTTATTTCTTGCTATTTACACAACTGGGCATTTCAATCTGTATCGTTGATTCGCGGCTTCTTTTCCGACCTTCCACCTACGTTCACGTAATCACGAGGGGGCTCAGGTCTTTGCCCCTCCCCTGACTCGGAACTTAACCCTTGCACGGTCTGTGAACTTGCCTGTTCACTTTCCTGCGTCTCTTTACTTTGTGTTCCCTCCCCCTCCATGGGCTGTAAAGAAAGAAAGAAAACCCTGCTTGATCCTGGCTCTCTTTCATCTTCGGTCGCAGGGTTTGCTATCTCTTCCTGCTGCTGCCAGTTCAGCCTCACTGGGATATCGTATGTCAGGGGACTTAGAGCGTTTTCCCATTTCTGTGCATAGAGAATCCTAGCTGCTGTAGTCACATACCCGTGTTTCTCCACAAATAAGACACCGTCTTATATTTATTTTTCCTCAAAAAACAACAACACGGTGGCTTATTTTCAGGGGATGTCTTATTTTTTAATTATATGTCCAGCCTAGCCTCTTCCTTGGCGCCCTCCAGAACTGCGCCTATCACTATGTCTTATTTTCAGAGTATGGCTTATATTGCACAATTGCTTAGAAATCCTGCTATGGCTTATTTTATGGGTATGTCTTATTTTAGGAGAAACAGGATACACAAATAACTTCACCATCTTTTTTGGAACTTCTGACCCTATAACCCCAAAAGCTTCAGTTTTGTTTTGTTTGTTTGTTTTTCTCATCATATATCATTTCTCCGAAATCCCTCGCTTTCTTTCAGGTCCACCTCACTTTCTCATCCTGGTCTTCTTTTATCTTCTTCCAGCTGCCCATGATCATCAGGGAGATCTACCACCATCTCCCGAGCATCCCAGACGCCCGAACAAAGGACGAGGCCCTTACAGCAGTAGCCAACATTGCGGCGAAGCGGCTGACCCCAGTGCTTGACAGCCTGTTAGACTGCTCCACTGACTGGGATGAGTAAGGGCCTCTTAAAATTATTAACGGACATTAAGGAGAGAGGTGGTTGGGGGGTCCCTGATCTTAAATTATATTAAGCCTCCGCTTGTTTTTGATGGATGAGAGAGTGGATGGTATTAGAAAATCAAGAGCTCTTGGAATTGGAGGGATTTAGGAATAACAAAGGCTGGCACGCATACTTATTACAGGAAAGCAGAGGGAATGATAAAAGTTTCACGGATCATATAATTTAAAAAATTGGTATTTTAAATCTGGGATGAATACAAAAATTTATTAGAGACAAAGACGCCCTGGTGGGCGTTGCCATTGGAGATGACGATGATGAGCGGCCGAGGTAAAAGTGGAAAATGGCCAACCTATCAAGAATTGATAGTGAAGGAGGAAGGAGATCAATTTGTAATAAAACCATATGAACAGACAAAACATCATTGTGCTAGCTGGTTACATTATCTCCAAATACAAAGTTTATTTTAAAAAACCATAAAGAAATAGGATTTATTGGGGGGAAATCTAAATTACAAGAAATTCTGATTGATAATATGGTTAAACCGCTATCCAAGATGTATAAATTTTTATTAGAGTGGGAATTAAAAGATGAAGAGATAAAATCTGTAATGACAAAGTGGGCCCAGGATTTAGGAAGACCAATTTACAAAACACAGTGGGATAAATTGTGGAGATCAACAATGAGATTTACAGCGTGTTCAGGAATTAAAGAAAACATGATGAAGCTTGTATACAGGTGGCATTTGATGGGAGTGTAAAGAAATAAATAAATTTTGGAATGATATATATGAGAAATTGAAGAGAATGTTAAAAGTCACATTTGAAAAACCCCCTGAATATTTCTTATTAAGTTTAATCCCAGAAAATATCCCTAGAGATAGAGTTAATATTTTTTTGTATGCTTGTGATGCAGCGAGATTAGTATTAGCTCAAAAATGGAAAGGAACCGGAATACCAACAATCCAAGAGTGGCAAATTAAAGTAGTAGAGTTTATGAATTTGGCAAGGATGACGGCGGCAATGAGGAATATACCAAAACAGAGAACAGAAGCAGAATGGAGATATGTGGAAGAAAATATTGAAACAGAGTTATTGATTTGCTTTGAGTAGAGAAAACATGCAGGAATAAATCAATTTGAATTAATAAGAGGCAAAGCAAATTAAGGGATGATAGTAAGGGAAACGATATATTGGCGATTGGAAGCCAATTTTAATTTAAAATGAATTGATTTTATGTGCGTATGTTTATGTGTTATGATTTGATTTGGGGATGAGTTATGTTATGTTATGTTACGTTTGTTTAATTTGATATTGTATATTATTTACAGTTTGAAAGATTTAATTTGCCCAGCGAGTTTTGATCAATTTGGTTTGTCTATTTATGTTGATTAATTTATGTTGGGTGGCTTAAATGTGTATTTATGTTTATCCCCTGGTGTGTGTATAATTCTTTTTAAAAGTTTCTTGAATAAAGTTTATTTTTAACATGGGGGGAAAAAAAGAGATGAGTGTGTTACGGGGAAATAACATATAGGAATTAGGGGAGATTGCTTTGCCAATGTGCAAAGCTTTTGTGAGGTGGAAATGGGGAGAGCTGAATTTAATGTATGTATGTGCAATATAAAGCTTAAAGGGGGGGGGGCTGACCTGACTTTTTTTAAGAAAAGGGGGGAAAGAAAAAATCTCTTTTTAAAAATTGCAGAAGAGCCACAGCGGTCTGGAGAACTTTGGTCAGCAACCAGTATGCCAGCAGCCAGCTAATTAAACCTATGCTGAGGAGGATCCTGGGGAAGGGCTCCAATCCGCAAGTTCCAACAGCGGTAGGAAACCATTCAGTTTCTATGTTGCTTCCTGCATAGAAAGTTGGGAGATTTGACGATGACCTCTGCTGAATGACGTTCTCCTGTCTTTGTCCCTCCAGGCTACCAGCGCTCTGTCCCGGATACTCACCTTACCGGAGGCTTCGGGGCTGCTGGAACAGAACTTCCCCAGGATCCTGCTGGCACTCAGCCTCCGCCTCAGCTTTGTCCTGGAAAAGAGCAGCAGTACCATCACAGGCCCCTCTTCCTGCCTCGATCCGCTGGCGTAAGGGACCTACTAATGCATTTGGGGTGGCCCTCCCTTCTCTCTCTGGGCGCTTGTCAGCCTGACCCATAGCCGTGATGGCTCAGCCCTCCCCCCAAGAGATAGGCCTCCTTTGGACATGGAGGTTCTGCTAAGGTTAGGTAGCTAAGAGACCCAGGCTTCCCCAACTCCTGTACTCTTCAGTCGTTTTGGACCACAACTCCCACCAACTGGGCTGAAGATGGGAGTTGTAGTCCAAAACACCTGAAGGACACTAGGATGGGAAAGGATGTTGGATGGGCTGATTTTGGTGGGGTGAGACTCACGTCTCAGGAAACCTTAAGTCTCCATCACAGCCGAAAGGTTGCAGCTTGTGCTGGAACCATGTGGGAGGGTGCAGAGGGCGATGGTTGTGGTTGGATCCATCAGGCCAAGCAGCTCAAGACTGCAAGATGTCAAGGACCTCAAACTCCCCAGATGAACCTCCCCAGACCTTGTGATCATCATCAGAGGCCCCTCGTCATGTGCCTCCTCCACGAGAAGTCTGGAGGGTGGCAAAAGAAGAAGGGGTCTTTTCTGTGGTGGCTCCCATTAGTGCAACGCTCTCCCCAGGGAGGTTTGCCTGGTGCCTTCATTATATACCTTTAGATGCCAGGCAAAAAGGTTCCTTTTCAACCAGGCCATTGGCAGATTAACATCCTACGCCCTTTCAACTGTGTTTGTGAGAGGGAGAGGGGTTATTGGTTTGGTTTGTTCATGTTTTTCTTATTTATTTTGTGCTTCTTATCTTGTATTTTTATGTTGTGAACTGCCCTGAGATCTACGGGTGAAGGGCAGTATGCAAATTTTTAAAATGGAAAAATAAATAGTACAATATTCTTGGTTTCTTCACTTGACTCAGGACCACAGTGCAGGCCATGAAATATCTGGTTGGCCGTTTTGGAGGCATCACAGACGGAGAAATGTTCCACTTAGAAAGCTGCTGGGACATGCTGGCACATAAAGAAAACTTTTTCGAAGGCATCCGTCTTCTTGCAAGGTAAGAAGGTGAAAAGGACTGGCAGGTGAGGCAAGAAGAGCAGCCCCCCCCCCCAGGCCTGCTTTCTGGGAAATGGGGATAAACTTTTGACTTATTTCAGAAAATGTATGTGCTGTTGGTTGTAGTAAAACAAACCTCAAAGCGGCTGAAAAGAAAAGATAAGAAAATATCGATTAGAAAAACTAACAACAATAATTTGAGACTTTTGAAAAATTAAAATAACAATAGACTAAAACCAGATTGGTCCCAGCTCCTGCCAACCTAGCAGTTCGAAAGCACGTCAAAATGCAAGTAGATAAATAGGAACCGCTCCAGCGGGAAGGTAAACGGCGTTTCGATGTGCTGCTCTGGTTTGCCAGAAGCGGCTTTGTCATGCTGGCCACATGACCTGGAAGCTATACGCCGGCTCCCTCGGCCAATAATGCGAGATGAGCGCGCAACCCCAGAGTCGGTCACGACTGGACCTAATGGTCAGGGGTCCCTTTACCTTTACCTAAAACCAGATTAACATTTGCACCAGCTTTCTAAACATCTGGAGGCAGTGCAAGACAGGAGTGCCTGGCGTGCTCTGGTCCATGGGGTCACGAAGAGTCAGACACGACTAAACGACTAAACAATAACAACAACAAGCCATGCACTCTCAAGCATCCCTTCCTTGAAGGAGAGCTAGATATTGGGATACGACTTGGGTGAAATTGGAGAGGAGCAGAGGGTAGTGACTGGAGCAACCCAATCAGGTGGGCGGGGTGCAAGTAATGTTGTTGTTGTTGTTGTTGTTGTTGTTGTTGTTGTTGTTGTTGTTGTTGTGCCAGCTTCAGGCTTGTGCATCCTTTGTCTCTTATTTTGATGTTACAGGACTTTGGCGGCATCTTCAAAAAAAACCTATAAAAGAATATTCAAAGAGGCCGGAAAATATGTACATCGCCGCAACCGAAAAGAGACAGCCATTGGAATGGCATTTTATTTTGCTGTGAGTGTCGGAAACGGGGAAAGAGGCGCTCCTGCTCATGGGCGTACCCAGCATGGGGCGGGGGGGGGCAGCAGCCGAGCGAGGAAGGCAGGTATCCCGCCGGCCCAGAAGGGAAAGGGAATCCTCAGAGGGAGCCGCTTGAGCTCTTGTAAATGCGCGACGGGTTGGGGGGGGTTGCCGGTGAGTTTCGCGGAGAGAAGGCAGGCGCCTTTCCCTCAATGCTGCGCTTCGTCGTCACAAGCACAAACCAGCTCTGCTCGGCTGGCCTGGCGCTCCTTGCACCCGGAGCAGGGCGCCAGCTCCCCTTCCACCCATGGAGAGGGGCCAGTTTCCAGGAGAAGCGCCCCTTTGTCCAATTGGTGGGCGAGCGCACAGTCAGCAGCCCTTGAGCGAGCGAGCGAGCTCCAGAGAGGCGGCCATACATATAGTGTATGGACTATATTTTTTATAGAAGAATTATGAATAGATAATAAAAAATGCACTTTTTATGCTCCAACAGGGGATGTGCGAATCCGAATCAGATTCGGATGCTTCTGTGCCCTAGCGCCTCATCTGGTCTGAGGGCAGAATCTCCAGGGCCAGGAACTCAATCATCTTTTCTGAAGACTATCTCAGCAGGGAAATCCTGCATATCTGGTGTTGGTTCTCGCCGTTCCTCATCTCCTCACGAGAAAACCCTGTCTCAGAAACCTTCAGCCCCGAGGTGGCCTGCGCTTGCGGAGGCGAGGCAGAGTGGAGCAGAGGGGCAGCCGCTTCACCTTCCCCAGTTTGGCTGGCCATGGAGCTTAGCTTGGGAGGCAGAGGAGGAGGAGGAAGGGCAGCAGCTGGAGGGGAGGCAGAGGAGGAGACAGCAGCCCCAGCAGTCGTCATCCAAGAGGGCTGGTTCCGCGAGACGTGCAGCCTCTGGGCTGGGCAGGCCCTCTCTCTGCAAGTCCAGGAGGTCCTGCATCACCAGCGGTCGCCCTTCCAGGAGATCCTGGTCTTCAGGAGCAAAACATACGGGAACGTCTTGGTCCTTGATGGAGTCACCCAGTGCCCAGAGAGGGACGAGTTTTTGTACCAGGAAATGATCGCTAACCTTCCCTTGTGCAGTCCCCCAAACCCACAGAAGGTGCTCATCATTGGGGGCAGCAATGGAGGAGTCTTGCGGGAAGTGGTCCAGCACCCTTCCGTGGAGTCCATGGTACAGTGCGAAATCGACGAGGATGTGATCCAAGCATCTAAGAAGTACCTCCCAGGGATGGCCGTGGGATATTCTAGCCCAAAACTTACCTTGCATGTTGGGGACGGCTTCGAATTCATGATGCAGAACCAGAAGGCTTTGGATGTGATAATCACAGACCCTTCCGACCCCATGGGTCCTGCAGAAAGCCTCTTCAAAGAAGACAGCTCTGCGGGACGACGGCATTCTCTGCTGCCAAGGCGAATGCCAGTGGCTGCACCTGGACCTCCTAAAGGAGATGTGGCAGTTCTGCAAGTCGCTGTTCCCCGTGGCCGAGTACGCCTACTGCACCACCCCGACCTACCCCAGTGGACAGATCGGCTTCATGCTCTGCAGCAAGAATTGAAACCCTAATTTCAGGGACCCTGTCCAACAGTTGTCCCAGAAGGAAGTGGAAGCAAGGAATCTGAAGTATAACTCAGGTGTCCACCGGGCAGCCTTTGTCCTGCCTGAATTTGCACGAAAGGCTCTGAGAACCCCGACGCAGATCCACCTCTGGCCTCGGATGGCCCGGCGGGACGGAAAACCCCAGAAGCCTCATCCACCTAGCGGATCGCCTCTGGCAGGCGGGCGGGCGGCCTGACATGGTCCTCGCTTGCCTTGCGGCCTCTAGCCTGCCAGCTAAACATTCATTCCAATTAGGTATTTTAAAAAAGGAAAGGACTCTGGGTTTGCACCCAGCCGCAGGACCCCTCTTCCAAACAACCCCCCACCCCCACCTACCTAGCTCAGGCTTTGCTATTGGGCCATTGCTTGAACTCGTCTCTCCAGCCTGTGGAGCATGAATGTAGAGCCTGAAAACCCCACCCTGAAAATGCCCTATTTATAACTGACCATTTATTTCCCTTGAAAGTGGTTGCCATCTAGTTGGGAAAGACCAGGCACAATGGTTTGATGCTCTGCCTTTGGAGGGGGCATGGGGATTGGCATTGGGTGGGGTGGGAGCTGGCATAGTTGGATATCTTTTCCCTTGCCTTGCTCCCCCTTGCCCCCCAGCTCCACGGAATGCCCACAACTCTTTCCTCCTTGCCTGATCAGGTGGTTTGGGTCACATGCCCCCTGCCTGCCTGCCTGCCTGCCTCGATTCCTGAGCCCATCAGCGGGATCTCTTGGCGGCGTTTTAATTGGGTGAGCTACAGACAAAGACCAGAGTTGTCTGTAGAGAACCGTTAACCTCTTTGTATAGTAAACGGAATCAAATTAAAAAAGAAAAGAAAAGAAAGAAACTTTCAGCCCCAGTGAAAACAAAGCTTGATACTCCTCAATGGGAGAAATGTAAGTCAGATTCATATACAACAGAAAATCGAGCCCCTTCCCCTCACGTTGTACAATAAAACCTTTTTTTTATCTCTCCCAAAAATATTAATACAATAACTTAACTAAGTCTTAATATACAATAATAACTCAACTAATCCTCATCTACAACCTCTTTATACTTCCAAATCTTTTATTAAACACTGCTAATCTTACCATTATTTCCTAAATAAACTTTAAATTTCTTCCAATCTTCTTCCACCGACTCTTCCCTCTGGTCACGGAGTCTCCCAGTCAGCTCGGACAGTTCCATAAATTCTATCAGCTTCAACTGCCAGTTGTCCACCATAGGTAAATCTTCAGTTTTCCAATTTCTTGCTAATACTATTCTAGCTGCTGTTGTGGCATACAGAAAAAACGTAATATCTTTCTTAAGTAGTTCCTCTCTAATTATTCCAAGTAAAAAAAGCTTCTGCTTTCTTAACAAATGTGTTTTTCAACACTTTCTTCATCTATATATATATATAAATGGTGAAGGTGCGTGTGTGTTATTCCCCACTTTTCTCCCACAAGCACTTATCCGTTCGCCCTGAAATTTGGCCACAACCTCAGGGTCACATGAGGGCAGGTAACCATGCACTTACACTGACCAGCTGACACACCTAACACAGGTAAAAACATGGATTTGTGGTCAAAAAAATTGCACCCCCAGTGGACATTCAACTAACAACGGACAAACATACTCCCACAATCCCTCACGCCCCGGAGACCACTCCTCCAACAGAGAACAAACCACCCGAGACCACGGCGCTCCTGACGGAACCATGCCCAGTTCGGACATTCCACACCCGAGACCAGACCGTTCCCCAGGGACCCGCGGTCACACAGGAGATTACGTACAGTGGTGCCTCGCTAGACGAAATTAATTCGTTCCAGGACTCAATTCGTCCTATGAAAATTTCGTCTAGCGAGGCACCATTTCCCATAGGAATGCATTAAAAGTCAATTAATGCGTTCCTATGGGCTCCGGGGGCCTGGCGGCGGCACGGTACTTGCTCTCTTGGCTCACGGAAGGCAGGCAGGGGCTTGCTCTCTTGCCTGCCTGCCTTCCCTGAGCCAAAAGAGGTGTGTGCCAGGTGGCGTGGGGGGGGGGGAGAAGCAGAGGTTCTTCCCCCCCCCGCCTCGCCCAACAGAGCCGGCATTTGACGGGGCTTCCAAACCCCCATCAGATGCAGGCTCTGTTGGGGGGGGGGGGAACGAAGGAAGAGAAAGCAGCCCTTTCTCTTCCTTCCTTCCTCTCCCCCTGCCGCCGACAGCAAGGACAGATCCCGGGGTTCGGACAAGTGCTGCAAGAGCTTCTCCGAACCCCGGGATCTGTGCAGGCTCAGCAGCAGGCGGAGAAGAACAATTTCGTTCCTCTCCCCCTGCTGCCCTGTTGTCTGATCTAGAGAAGCCCCGTCTGATCTGCTCTGTGTCAGGCGGGGTGAGGGGAAAGCAGAGTCCGCTTTCCCCCCCACCCCACCTGACAGAGCCGCCATAGGACGGGGGTTCGGAAGCCCCATCCTATGCCGGTTCTGTCGGGCGAAGAAGCGCCCGACAGAGCTGGCATAGGACAGGGCGAGCGCAGCGGACGGGGCTAACAAGAGAAAGCGTGCTGCACTCGCCCTCAAGCTGGCCCGGGATCGGCTGTTTTAGCGCCGCCGCCGAGGCGAGCGGGAGAAAGCGGGGACTTCTCGCTGGCTACCTTCCCCAAGCCAAGGGGAAGGCAGCCGGCAAAAAGCCCCTGCAGCGCTGCACTCCAGGGGACGGAGCCGAATTGCGGTGCTGTGGGAACTTGTCGCCGTCTGCCTCCCCCTTGGCTCGGAGAAGGCAAACGGCGAAAAGCTCCCGCATCGCTGCACTTCGGCTCCGGGGGACAAGGCGGCATGGGAGAAAGGCACAGGATAGTTCCTTCGCCTCCCCCCCCCCCCGCCCGACAAAGGCGACATCTGATGGGGGTTCGGAAGCCCCGTCAAATGCAGGCTCTGTCGGGCGGGGTGGTGGTGGGGGAAAGCGGAGGAACGGATCTGTTCCTCCGCTTCTCCCCCCTTCTTCCCGCGCTAGTTACCCTTTGTGTTCCGCTGCTCAGTGGAACACAAAGGGGAACCAGCTGCAGCTCGGTAAGAAGGCAGAGGAAGATCAGCTGACAGGCGCTGACAGTTCATCTTCCTTTGCCTTCTTTCCACGCTACAGCTGGTTTCCCTTTCGCTAGATGAATGCCCTGATTTTCTGATCGGAGGTTTTTATGGCCACGCTTCGCAAGACGAAGCGGTGGCCATAGAAAACCTCATCGTATAGCGGGGCAACCTCCGATCAGAAAATCCTTTCGTTAAGCGAAATTTTCGTCTAGCAGGGCATTCGTCTAGCGAGGCACCACTGTACCAGCGACCCCCTCCCACCCCGAACAAGCCCACTCCACACACCCACGGATCGCACCCCCGCCGATCCTGCCGCCTCTCCGAGCAAACCCACTCCACACCCCACCTCACCCCACTCAGGGTAATACGGTAATACGGAGGTGGTGAGGGGTTTGAAGGTGGGAGTTTGTTGGGGGAGGGGTATCTTACCTGGACACTTCTGTGGGATGTAAGTCTGGGATGTGGTCTGTCTCCCTGGGCAGTCTGGGTGGAGGGGTGGGTTGGATCTGTGACCCAGGCTGTTTTCATAGGCGGACTAGTTCCAGGGGTGGGGTGGATATTAGATGTGGTCTGTCTCCCAGGTTAGTCTGCTCCTTCTTGGTGGCGGAATCATTGTAGCAGGCGAGGCCTGGGATGGGGAGGGATGGGGAACGGCCACATACCAGCGACCCCCTCCCGCCCCGACCAAGGCCACTCCACACACACACACACACCCCACGGATCGTGCCCCCGCCGATTCCGCCGCCTCCCATGACCTCCTCCCACCCCGAACAACCCCACTCCACACACACACACACACCACAGATTGCACCCCCACCGATCCCACCGTCTCCCGCAACCCCCTCTGGCCCTGATCAAGGCCACTCCACACACACACACACACACCACGGATCACGCCCCCGCCAATTCGGCTGGACCCAGACAGCCTACGAAAACAGCCTGGGTCACAGATCTACCCCACCCCTCCACCCAGACTGCCCAGGGAGACAGACCACATCCCAGACTTACGTTCCACAGAAGTGTCCAGGTAAGATACCCCCCCCCCCAACAAACTCCCACCTTCAAACCCCTCACCATCTCTGTATTACTGTATTACCCTGAGTGGGGTGAGGTGGGGTGTGGAGTGGGTTTGCTCGGTGAGGGAGGGGGTCACAGGAGATGGTGGGATCGGCGGGGGTGCGATCCGTGGGGTGGGGGTGTGTGTGGAGTGGCCTTGGTCGGGGTGGGAGGGGGTCGCTGGTACATGATCTCCTGTGCGACCGCGGGTCCCTGGGATCTCTGAACCTGGTCTGGGATATCTTACCCTGAGTGGGGTGAGGTGGGGTGTGGGATCTCCGAACTGGGCATGGTTCCCTCAGGAGCACCGTGGTCTTGGGCGATTTGTTCTCTGTTGGAGGACTGGTCTCCGGGGCGTACTCAAAGTACAGACTTCGACAACTTCACTGTGTAGGTTTTCTTGCACAACGTGAGGGGAAGGGGCTCGGTTTTCTGTTTCAGTCACAGGTTTCCCATCTTTTGAAATATTTTTTTGTTGGGGAGAAGTGGACCTTCCCCTCAGTGGTTCATTTAGGGGTGCTTTATTTTTGCGAAGGGTATGTGGGTCAAGTGTATATGAATCTGACGGCTGGAATACGGAGGACACACCAGAGGAAAATATCATGGGGAAATTGACCAATGAGATTGCACAATGGTTAAGTAGGGAAGCAGAGGAGGTAGTACATACAATTCAAAATGCTTCAGGATCAAAACAAAAGCTACTAAAGCTATAGAAAAAATCCCAGGTGATTGTTTGATCATATTTAAAGATAGAGAGATGAGGAATCTGATTCTGAAGAAAAACAGAGAAAAAAGACTCTGTATTGATGGAAAATTGATAATCATATTTAAGGACACCCCACTTCGTCTCCTGAAAAAACAACAGACTTACAAGACTCTGACAAAAATACTGAGAAAAAATGAGATTGAATTCAAATGGGAATTCCCGGAAAGGGTCTCATTCTACTACAAATAAATGACGTTTCAATTTAAAAATGTGGACGAGACAAAGAAATTTATGAGGAGATATAAAGAGCTAGGAAGAAGACACAGCAGCAGCACTTCAGCCTGCTCTGTGCTCCAACCTCCTCTATCCTCCAACCTCCGCTGCCCTCCTGCCTCCGCCACCATCCAGCCTGCCTTCCTCGGCTTCACCTGGCCCTGACTGCTGCCTGGACCTGCATTGCCTATCTCGGCTTCATCTGGCCCTGACTGCCGACTTTGACCTGGATTGCGTTCCTCGGCTTCATCTGGCCTTGACCGCCGACTTTGACCTGCATTGCCTACCTCGGCTTCATCTGGCCCTGACCGCCGACTTTGACCTGCATTGCCTACCTCGGCTTCTTCTGGCCTTGACTGCCGACTTTGACCTGGATTGTGTTCCTCGGCTTCATCCGGCCCTGACCGCCGACTTTGACCTGGATTGCCTACCTCGGCTTCATCTGGCCCTGACCGCCGACTTTGACCTGCATTGCGTTCCTCGGCTTCTTCTGGCCTTGACTGCCGACTTTGACCTGGATTGCGTTCCTCGGCTTCATCTGGCCCTGACCGCCGACTTTGACCTGCATTGCCTACCTCAGCTTCATCTGGCCCTGACTGCTGGCTTTGACCTGCATTGCCTACCTCGGCTTCATCTGGCCCTGACTGCTGGCTTGACCTGGATTGTGTTTCTCGGCTTCATCTGGCCCTGACTGCTGACTTTGACCTGGATTGCGTACCTCGGCTTCATCTGGCCCTGACTGCTGACTTTGACCTGGATTGCGTACCTCGGCTTCACCTGGCCTTGACTGCTGCCTTTGACCTGGATTGCGTACCTCGGCTTCATCTGGCCCTGACTGCTGGCTTGACCTGGATTGCGTACCTCGGCTTCATCTGGCCCTGACTGCTGACTTTGACCTGGATTGCGTACCTCGGCTTCATCTGGCCATGACTGCTGACTTTGACCTGGATTGCGTACCTCGGCTTCACCTGGCCTTGACTGCTGCCTTTGACCTGGATTGCGTACCTCGGCTTCATCTGGCCCTGACTGCTGGCTTGACCTGGATTGCGTACCTCGGCTTCATCTGGCCCTGACTGCCTACTTTGACCAGGATTGCCTACCTCGGCTTCACCTGGCCATGACTGCTGCCTTTGACCTGGATTGCGTACCTCGGCTTCATCTGGCCCTGACTGCTGGCTTGACCTGGATTGCGTACCTCGGCTTCATCTGGCCCTGACTGCCTACTTTGACCTGGATTGCCTACCTCGGCTTCACCTGGCCATGACTGCTTCCTTTGACCTGGATTGTGTACCTCGGCTTCATCTGGCCCTGACTGCTGGCTTGACCTGGATTGCGTACCTCGGCTTCATCTGGCCCTGACTGCCTACTTTGACCTGGATTGCCTACCTCGGCTTCACCTGGCCATGACTGCTGCCTTTGACCTGGATTGCCTACCTCGGCTTCATCTGGCCCCGACTGCCGACTTTGACCTGGATTGCCTACCTCGGCTTCGTCTGGCCCTGACTGCTGACTTTGACCTGGATTGCCTACCTCAGCTTCATCTGGCCCTGACTGCCGACTTTGACCTGCATTGCCTACCTCGGCTTCATCTGGCCCTGACCGCCGACTTTGACCTGGATTGCGTTCCTCGGCTTCATCTGGCCTTGACCGCCGACTTTGACCTGCATTGCCTATCTCGGCTTCATCTGGCCCTGACTGCCGACTTTGACCTGGATTGCGTTCCTCGGCTTCATCTGGCCTTGACCGCCGACTTTGACCTGCATTGCCTATCTCGGCTTCATCTGGCCCTGACTGCCGACTTTGACCTGGATTGCGTTCCTCGGCTTCATCTGGCCCTGACCGCCGACTTTGACCTGGATTGCCTACCTCGGCTTCATCTGGCCCTGACCGCCGACTTTGACCTGCATTGCGTTCCTCGGCTTCTTCTGGCCTTGACTGCCGACTTTGACCTGGATTGCGTTCCTCGGCTTCATCTGGCCTTGACTGCCGACTTTGACCTGGATTGCCTACCTCGGCTTCATCTGGCCCTGACCGCCGACTTTGACCTGCATTGCCTACCTCGGCTTCATCTGGCCCTGACTGCTGGCTTTGACCTGCATTGCCTACCTCGGCTTCATCTGGCCCTGACTGCTGGCTTGACCTGGATTGTGTTTCTCGGCTTCATCTGGCCCTGACTGCTGACTTTGACCTGGATTGCGTACCTCGGCTTCATCTGGCCCTGACTGCTGGCTTGACCTGGATTGCGTACCTCGGCTTCATCTGGCCATGACTGCTGACTTTGACCTGGATTGCGTACCTCGGCTTCACCTGGCCTTGACTGTTGCCTTTGACCTGGATTGCGTACATCGGCTTCATCTGGCCCTGACTGCTGGCTTGACCTGGATTGCGTACCTCGGCTTCATCTGGCCCTGACTGCCTACTTTGACCAGGATTGCCTACCTCGGCTTCACCTGGCCATGACTGCTGCCTTTGACCTGGATTGCCTATCTCGGCTTCATCTGGCCCTGACTGCTGGCTTGACCTGGATTGCGTACCTCGGCTTCACCTGGCCCTGACTGCCTACTTTGACCTGGATTGCCTACCTCGGCTTCACCTGGCCATGACTGCTTCCTTTGACCTGGATTGTGTACCTCGGCTTCATCTGGCCCTGACTGCTGGCTTTGACCTGGCCATGACTGCCGACTTTGACCTGGATTGCCTACCTCGGCTTCGTCTGGCCCTGACTGCTGACTTTGACCTGGATTGCCTACCTCAGCTTCATCTGGCCCTGACTGCCGACTTTGACCTGCATTGCCTACCTCGGCTTCTTCTGGCCTTGACTGCCGACTTTGACCTGGATTGTGCTCCTCGGCTTCATCTGGCCCTGACCGCCGACTTTGACCTGGATTGCCTACCTCGGCATCGTCTGGCCCTGACTGCTGACTTTGACCTGGATTGCCTACCTCGGCTTCACCTGGCCCTGACTGCTGACTTTGACCTGGATTGCCTACCTCGGCTTCACCTGGCCCTGACTGCTGACTTTGACCTGGATTGCCTACCTCGGCTTCACCTGGCCCTGACTGCTGACTTTGACCTGGATTGCCTACCTCGGATTCATCTGGCCCTGACTGCTGACTTTGAACTGGATTGCCTACCTCGGATTCATCTGGCCCTGACTGCTGACTTTGACCTGGATTGCCTACCTCGGCTTCATCCGGCCTTGACTGCCGACTTTGACCTGGATTGCGTTCCTCGGCTTCATCTGGCCTTGACTGCCGACTTTGACCTGGATTGCCTACCTCGGCTTCATCTGGCCCTGACCGCCGACATTGACCTGGATTGCCTACCTCGGCTTCATCTGGCCCTGACCGCCGACTTTGACCTGCATTGCGTTCCTCGGCTTCTTCTGGCCTTGACTGCCGACTTTGACCTGGATTGCGTTCCTCGGCTTCATCTGGCCTTGACTGCCGACTTTGACCTGGATTGCCTACCTCGGCTTCATCTGGCCCTGACCGCCGACTTTGACCTGCATTGCCTACCTCGGCTTCATCTGGCCCTGACTGCTGGCTTGACCTGCATTGTGTTTCTCGGCTTCATCTGGCCCTGACTGCTGACTTTGACCTGGATTGCGTACCTCGGCTTCATCTGGCCATGACTGCTGACTTTGACCTGGATTGCGTACCTCGGCTTCACCTGGCCTTGACTGTTGCCTTTGACCTGGATTGCGTACCTCGGCTTCATCTGGCCTTGGCTGCCGACTTTGACCTGCATTGCCTACCTCGGCTTCTTCTGGCCTTGACTGCCGACTTTGACCTGGATTGTGTTACTCGGCTTCATCTGGCCCTGACCGCCGACTTTGAACTAGATTGCCTACCTCGGCTTCATCTGGCCCTGACCGCCGACTTTGACCTGCATTGCGTTCCTCGGCTTCTTCTGGCCTTGACTGCCGACTTTGACCTGGATTGCGTTCCTCGGCTTCATCTGGCCTTGGCTGCCGACTTTGACCTGGATTGCCTACCTCGGCTTCATCTGGCCCTGACCGCCGACTTTGACCTGCATTGCCTACCTCGGCTTCATCTGGCCCTGACTGCTGACTTTGACCTGCATTGCCTATCTCGGCTTCATCTGGCCCTGACTGCCGACTTTGACCTGCATTGCCTACCTCGGCTTCATCTGGCCCTGACTGCTGGCTTGACCTGGATTGTGTTTCTAGGCTTCATCTGGCCCTGACTGCTGACTTTGACCTGGATTGCGTACCTCGGCTTCATCTGGCCCTGACTGCTGGCTTGACCTGGATTGCGTACCTCGGCTTCACCTGGCCTTGACTGCTGCCTTTGACCTGGATTGCGTACCTCGGCTTCATCTGGCCCTGACTGCTGGCTTGACCTGGATTGCGTACCTCGGCTTCATCTGGCCCTAACTGCCTACTTTGAACTGGATTGCCTACCTCGGCTTCACCTGGCCATGACTGCTGCCTTTGACCTGGATTGCCTACCTCGGCTTCATCTGGCCCTGACTGCTGACTTTAACCTGGATTGCCTACCTCGGCTTCATCTAGCCCTGACTGCTGACTTTGACCTGGATTGCCTACCTCGGCTTCATCTAGCCCTGACTGCTGACTTTGACCTGGATTGCCTACCTCGGCTTCACCTGGCCATGACTGCTTCCTTAGACCTGGATTGCGTACCTCGGCTTCATCTGGCCCTGACTGCTGGCTTGACCTGGATTGCGTACCTCGGCTTCATCTGCCCCTGACTGCCTAATTTGACCTGGATTGCCTACCTCGGCTTCACCTGGCCATGACTGCTGCTTTTGACCTGGATTGCGTACCTCGGCTTCACCTGGCCATGACTGCTGCCTTTGACCTGGATTGCCTACCTCGGCTTCATCTGGCCCTGACTGCCGACTTTGACCTGGATTGCGTTCCTCGGCTTCATCTGGCCTTGACCGCCGACTTTGACCTGCATTGTCTACCTCGGCTTCATCTGGCCCTGACCGCCGACTTTGACCTGCATTGCCTACCTGGGCTTCTTCAGGCCTTGACTGCCGACTTTGACCTGGATTGTGTTCCTCGGCTTCATCTGGCCCTGACCGCCGACTTTGACCTGGATTGCCTACCTCGGCTTCATCTGGCCCTGACCGCCGACTTTGACCTGCATTGCGTTCCTCAGATTCTTCTGGCCTTGACTGCCGACTTTGACCTGGATTGCGTTCCTCGGCTTCATCTGGCCTTGACTGCCGACTTTGACCTGGATTGCCTACCTCGGCTTCATCTGGCCCTGACCGCCGACTTTGACCTGCATTGCCTACCTCGGCTTCATCTGGCCCTAACTGCTGGCTTTGACCTGGATTGCCTACCTCGGCTTCATCTGGCCCTGACTGCCTACTTTGACCTGGATTGCCTACCTCGGCTTCACCTGGCCAAGACTGCCGACTTTGACCTGGATTGCGTACCTCGGCTTCATCTGGCCCTGACTGCCGACTTTGACCTGGATTGCGTACCTCGGCTTCATCTGGCCCTGACTGCCGACTTTGACCTGGATTGCCTACCTCGGCTTCGTCTGGCCCTGACTGCTGACTTTGACCTGGATTGCCTACCTCGGCTTCATCTGGCCCTGACTGCCGACTTTGACCTGCATTGCCTATCTCGGCTTCATCTGGCCCTGACTGCCGACTTTGACCTGCATTGCCTACCTCGGCTTCATCTGGACCTGACTGCTGGCTTGACCTGGATTGCGTACCTCGGCTTCATCTGGCCCTGACTGCCAATTTTGACCTGGATTGCCTACCTCGGCTTCACCTGGCCATGACTGCTGCCTTTGACCTGGATTGCGTACCTCGGCTTCACCTGGCCCTGAGTGCTGGCTTGACCTGGATTGCCTACCTCGGCATCGTCTGGCCCTGACTGCTGACTTTGACCTGGATTGCCTACCTCGGCTTCATCTGGCCCTGACTGCCTACTTTGACCTGGATTGCGTACCTCGGCTTCATCTGGCCCTGACTGCCTACTTTGACCTGGATTGCGTACCTCGGCTTCATCTGGCCCTGACTGCCGACTTTGACCTGGATTGCCTACCTCGGCATCGTCTGGCCCTGACTGCTGACTTTGACCTGGATTGCCTACCTCGGCATCGTCTGGCCCTGACTGCTGACTTTGACCTGGATTGCCTACCTCGGCTTCACCTGGCCCTGACTGCTGACTTTGACCTGGATTGCCTACCTCGGCTTCACCTGGCCCTGACTGCTGACTTTGACCTGGATTGCCTACCTCGGCTTCACCTGGCCCTGACTGCTGACTTTGACCTGGATTGCCTACCTCGGATTCATCTGGCCCTGACTGCTGACTTTGACCTGGATTGCCTACCTCGGATTCATCTGGCCCTGACTGCTGACTTTGACCTGGATTGCCTACCTCGGCTTCATCTGGCCTTGACTGCCGACTTTGACCTGGATTGCCTACCTCGGCTTCATCTGGCCCTGACCGCCGACTTTGACCTGCATTGCCTACCTCGGCTTCATCTGGCCCTGACTGCCTACTTTGACCTGCATTGCCTACCTCGGCTTCATCTGGCCCTGACTGCCGACTTTGACCTGGGTTGCGTTCCTCGGCTTCATCTGGCCTTGACCGCCGACTTTGACCTGCATTGCCTACCTCGGCTTCATCTGGCCCTGACTGCCGACTTTGACGTGCATTGCCTATCTCGGCTTCATCTGGCCCTGACTGCCGACTTTGACCTGGATTGCGTTCCTCGGCTTCATCTGGCCTTGACTGCCGACTTTGACCTGCATTGCCTACCTCGGCTTCATCTGGCCCTGACTGCTGGCTTGACCTGGATTGCCTACCTCGGCTTCATCTGGCCCTGACTGCTGGCTTGACTTGGATTGCCTACCTCGGCTTCATCTGGCCCTGACTGCCGACTTTGACCTGGATTGCCTACCTCGGCTTCATCTGGCCCTGACTGCCGACCTGCATTGCCTATCTCGGCTTCATCTGGCCCTGACTGCCGACTTTGACCTGCATTGCCTACCTCGGCTTCATCTGGCCCTGACTGCTGGCTTGACCTGGATTGCCTACCTCGGCTTCACCTGTCCATGACTGCTGCCTTTGACCTGGATTGCGTACCTCGGCTTCACCTGGCCCTGACTGCCGACTTTGACCTGGATTGCCTACCTCGGCTTCGTCTGGCCCTGACTGCCAATTTTGACCTGGATTGCCTACCTCGGCTTCATCTGGCCCTGACTGCTGACTTTGACCTGGATTGCCTACCTCGGCTTCACCTGGCCCTGAGTGCTGGCTTGACCTGGATTGCCTACCTCGGCTTCATCTGGCCCTGACTGCCTACTTTGACCTGGATTGCCTACCTCGGCTTCACCTGGCCATGACTGCTGCCTTTGACCTGGATTGCGTACCTCGGCTTCATCTGGCCCTGACTGCTGACTTTGACCTGGATTGCCTACCTCAGCTTCACCTGGCCCTGACTGCTGACTTTGACCTGGATTGCCTACCTCGGCTTCATCTGGCCCTGACTGCCTACTTTGACCTGGATTGCCTACCTCGGCTTCACCTGGCCATGACTGCTGCCTTTGACCTGGATTGCGTACCTCGGCTTCATCTGGCCCTGACTGCTGGCTTGACCTGGATTGCGTACCTCGGCTTCATCTGGCCCTGACTGCCTACTTTGACCTGGATTGCGTACCTCGGCTTCATCTGGCCCTTACTGCTGGCTTGACCTGGATTGCGTACCTCGGCTTCATCTGGCCCTGACTGCCAATTTTGACCTGGATTGCCTACCTCGGCTTCACCTGGCCATGACTGCTGCCTTTGACCTGGATTGCGTACCTCGGCTTCATCTGGCCCTGACTGCTGACTTTGACCTGGATTGCCTACCTCGGCTTCATCTGGCCCTGACCGCCGACTTTGACCTGCATTGCCTACCTCGGCTTCATCTGGCCCTGACCGCCGACTTTGACCTGCATTGCCTACCTCGGCTTCATCTGGCCCTGACTGCCGACTTTGACCTGGGTTGCGTTCCTCGGCTTCATCTGGCCTTGACCGCCGACTTTGACCTGCATTGCCTACCTCGGCTTCATCTGGCCCTGACTGCCGACTTTGACGTGCATTGCCTATCTCGGCTTCATCTGGCCCTGACTGCCGACTTTGACCTGGATTGCGTTCCTCGGCTTCATCTGGCCTTGACTGCCGACTTTGACCTGCATTGCCTACCTCGGCTTCATCTGGCCCTGACTGCTGGCTTGACCTGGATTGCCTACCTCGGCTTCATCTGGCCCTGACTGCTGGCTTGACCTGGATTGCCTACCTCGGCTTCATCTGGCCCTGACTGCCGACTTTGACCTGGATTGCCTACCTCGGCTTCATCTGGCCTTGACCGCCGACTTTGACCTGCATTGCCTACCTCGGCTTCATCTGGCCCTGACTGCTGGCTTGACCTAGATTGCCTACCTCGGCTTCATCTGGCCCTGACTGCCGACTTTGACCTGCATTGCCTATCTCGGCTTCATCTGGCCCTGACCGCCGACTTTGACCTGCATTGCCTACCTCGGCTTCATCTGGCCTTGACCGCCGACTTTGACCTGCATTGCCTATCTCGGCTTCATCTGGCCCTGACTGCCGACTTTGACCTGCATTGCCTACCTCGGCTTCATCTGGCCCTGACTGCTGGCTTGACCTGGATTGTGTTTCTCGGCTTCATCTGGCCCTGACTGCTGACTTTGACCTGGATTGCGTACCTCGGCTTCATCTGGCCCTGACTGCTGGCTTGACCTGGATTGCGTACCTCGGCTTCATCTGGCCCTGACTGCCTACTTTGACCTGGATTGCCTACCTCGGCTTCACCTGGCCATGACTGCTGCCTTTCACCTGGATGGCGTACCTCGGCTTCATCTGGCCCTGACTGCTGACTTTGACCTGGATTGCCTACCTCGGCTTCGCCTGGCCCTGACTGCCTACTTTGACCTGGATTGCCTACCTCGGCTTCACCTGGCCATGACTGCTGCCTTTGACCTGGATTGCGTACCTCGGCTTCATCTGGCCCTGACTGCCGACTTTGACCTGCATTGCGTACCTCGGCTTCATCTGGCCCTGACTGCCGACTTTGACCTGGATTGCCTACCTCGGCTTCGTCTGGCCCTGACTGCTGACTTTGACCTGGATTGCCTACCTCGGCTTCATCTGGCCCTGACCGCCGACTTTGACCTGCATTGCCTACCTCGGCTTCATCTGGCCCTGACCGCTGACTTTGACCTGCATTGCCTACCTCGGCTTCATCTGGCCCTGACTGCCGACTTTGACCTGGGTTGCGTTCCTCGGCTTCATCTGGCCTTGACCGCCGACTTTGACCTGCATTGCCTACCTCGGCTTCATCTGGCCCTGACTGCCGACTTTGACGTGCATTGCCTATCTCGGCTTCATCTGGCCCTGACTGACGACTTTGACCTGGATTGCGTTCCTCGGCTTCATCTGGCCTTGAAAGCCGACTTTGACCTGCATTGCCTACCTCGGCTTCATCTGGCCCTGACTGCTGGCTTGACCTGGATTGCCTACCTCGGCTTCATCTGGCCCTGACTGCTGGCTTGACTTGGATTGCCTACCTCGGCTTCATCTGGCCCTGACTGCCGACTTTGACCTGGATTGCCTAACTCGGCTTCATCTGGCCCTGACTGCCGACCTGCATTGCCTATCTCGGCTTCATCTGGCCCTGACTGCCGACTTTGACCTGCATTGCCTACCTCGGCTTCATCTGGCCCTGACTGCTGGCTTGACCTGGATTGCCTACCTCGGCTTCACCTGTCCATGACTGCTGCCTTTGACCTGGATTGCGTACCTCGGCTTCACCTGGCCCTGACTGCCGACTTTGACCTGGATTGCCTACCTCGGCTTCGTCTGGCCCTGACTGCCAATTTTGACCTGGATTGCCTACCTCGGCTTCATCTGGCCCTGACTGCTGACTTTGACCTGGATTGCCTACCTCGGCTTCACCTGGCCCTGAGTGCTGGCTTGACCTGGATTGCCTACCTCGGCTTCATCTGGCCCTGACTGCCTACTTTGACCTGGATTGCCTACCTCGGCTTCACCTGGCCATGACTGCTGCCTTTGACCTGGATTGCGTACCTCGGCTTCATCTGGCCCTGACTGCTGACTTTGACCTGGATTGCCTACCTCAGCTTCACCTGGCCCTGACTGCTGACTTTGACCTGGATTGCCTACCTCGGCTTCATCTGGCCCTGACTGCCTACTTTGACCTGGATTGCCTACCTCGGCTTCACCTGGCCATGACTGCTGCCTTTGACCTGGATTGCGTACCTCGGCTTCATCTGGCCCTGACTGCTGGCTTGACCTGGATTGCGTACCTCGGCTTCATCTGGCCCTGACTGCCTACTTTGACCTGGATTGCGTACCTCGGCTTCATCTGGCCCTGACTGCTGGCTTGACCTGGATTGCGTACCTCGGCTTCATCTGGCCCTGACTGCCAATTTTGACCTGGATTGCCTACCTCGGCTTCACCTGGCCATGACTGCTGCCTTTGACCTGGATTGCGTACCTCGGCTTCATCTGGCCCTGACTGCTGACTTTGACCTGGATTGCCTACCTCGGCTTCATCTGGCCCTGACCGCCGACTTTGACCTGCATTGCCTACCTCGGCTTCATCTGGCCCTGACCGCCGACTTTGACCTGCATTGCCTACCTCGGCTTCATCTGGCCCTGACTGCCGACTTTGACCTGGGTTGCGTTCCTCGGCTTCATCTGGCCTTGACCGCCGACTTTGACCTGCATTGCCTACCTCGGCTTCATCTGGCCCTGACTGCCGACTTTGACGTGCATTGCCTATCTCGGCTTCATCTGGCCCTGACTGCCGACTTTGACCTGGATTGCGTTCCTCGGCTTCATCTGGCCTTGACTGCCGACTTTGACCTGCATTGCCTACCTCGGCTTCATCTGGCCCTGACTGCTGGCTTGACCTGGATTGCCTACCTCGGCTTCATCTGGCCCTGACTGCTGGCTTGACCTGGATTGCCTACCTCGGCTTCATCTGGCCCTGACTGCCGACTTTGACCTGGATTGCCTACCTCGGCTTCATCTGGCCTTGACCGCCGACTTTGACCTGCATTGCCTACCTCGGCTTCATCTGGCCCTGACTGCTGGCTTGACCTAGATTGCCTACCTCGGCTTCATCTGGCCCTGACTGCCGACTTTGACCTGCATTGCCTATCTCGGCTTCATCTGGCCCTGACCGCCGACTTTGACCTGCATTGCCTACCTCGGCTTCATCTGGCCTTGACCGCCGACTTTGACCTGCATTGCCTATCTCGGCTTCATTTGGCCCTGACTGCCGACTTTGACCTGCATTGCCTACCTCGGCTTCATCTGGCCCTGACTGCTGGCTTGACCTGGATTGTGTTTCTCGGCTTCATCTGGCCCTGACTGCTGACTTTGACCTGGATTGCGTACCTCGGCTTCATCTGGCCCTGACGGCTGCCTTTCACCTGGATGGCGTACCTCGGCTTCATCTGGCCCTGACTGCCTACTTTGACCTGGATTGCCTACCTCGGCTTCACCTGGCCCTGAGTGCTGGCTTGACCTGGATTGCCTACCTCGGCTTCATCTGGCCCTGACTGCCTACTTTGACCTGGATTGCCTACCTCGGCTTCACCTGGCCATGACTGCTGCCTTTGACCTGGATTGCGTACCTCGGCTTCATCTGGCCCTGACTGCTGACTTTGACCTGGATTGCCTACCTCGGCTTCATCTGGCCCTGACTGCCTACTTTGACCTGGATTGCCTACCTCGGCTTCACCTGGCCATGACTGCTGCCTTTGACCTGGATTGCGTACCTCGGCTTCATCTGGCCCTGACTGCTGGCTTGACCTGGATTGCGTACCTCGGCTTCATCTGGCCCTGACTGCCTACTTTGACCTGGATTGCCTACCTCGGCTTCATCTGGCCCTGACTGCTGGCTTGACCTGGATTGCGTACCTCGGCTTCATCTGGCCCTGACTGCCAATTTTGACCTGGATTGCCTACCTCGGCTTCACCTGGCCATGACTGCTGCCTTTGACCTGGATTGCGTACCTCGGCTTCATCTGGCCCTGACTGCTGACTTTGACCTGGATTGCCTACCTCGGCTTCATCTGGCCCTGACCGCCGACTTTGACCTGGGTTGCGTTCCTCGGCTTCATCTGGCCTTGACCGCCGACTTTGACCTGCATTGCGTTCCTCGGCTTCATCTGGCCTTGACTGCCGACTTTGACCTGCATTGCCTATCTCGGCTTCATCTGGCCCTGACTGCCGACTTTGACCTGCATTGCCTACCTCGGCTTCATCTGGCCCTGACTGCTGGCTTGACCTGGATTGCCTACCTCGGCTTCATCTGGCCCTGACTGCCGACTTTGACCTGGATTGCCTACCTCGGCTTCATCTGGCCCTGACTGCCGACCTGCATTTCCTATCTCGGCTTCATCTGGCCCTGACTGCCGACTTTGACCTGCATTGCCTACCTCGGCTTCATCTGGCCCTGACTGCTGGCTTGACCTGGATTGCCTACCTCGGCTTCACCTGTCCATGACTGCTGCCTTTGACCTGGATTGCGTACCTCGGCTTCATCTGGCCCTGACTGCCAATTTTGACCTGGATTGCCTACCTCGGCTTCACCTGGCCATGACTGCTGCCTTTGACCTGGATTGCGTACCTCGGCTTCATCTGACCCTGACTGCTGGCTTGACCTGGATTGCGTACCTCGGCTTCATCTGGCCCTGACTGCCAATTTTGACCTGGATTGCCTACCTCGGCTTCATCTGGCCCTGACTGCTGACTTTGACCTGGATTGCCTACCTCGGCTTCATCTGGCCCTGACCGCCGACTTTGAGCTGCATTGCCTACCTCGGCTTCATCTGGCCCTGACCGCCGACTTTGACCTGCATTGCCTACCTCGGCTTCATCTGGCCCTGACTGCCGACTTTGACCTGGGTTGCGTTCCTCGGCTTCATCTGGCCTTGACCGCCGACTTTGACCTGCATTGCCTACCTCGGCTTCATCTGGCCCTGACTGCTGGCTTGACCTGGATTGCCTACCTTGGCTTCATCTGGCCCTGACTGCTGACTTTGACCTGGATTGCCTACCTCGGCTTCACCTGGCCCTGACTGCCTACTTTGACCTGGATTGCCTACCTCGGCTTCACCTGGCCATGACTGCTGCCTTTGACCGGGATTGCGTACCTCGGCTTCATCTGGCCCTGACTGCCGACTTTGACCTGGATTGCGTACCTCGGCTTCATCTGGCCCTGACTGCCGACTTTGACCTGGATTGCCTACCTCGGCTTCGTCTGGCCCTGACTGCTGACTTTGACCTGGATTGCCTACCTCGGCTTCATCTGGCCCTGACCGCCGACTTTGACCTGCATTGCCTACCTCGGCTTCATCTGGCCTTGACCGCCGACTTTGACCTGCATTGCCTACCTTGGCTTCATCTGGCCCTGACTCCTGACTGACCTGGATTGCCTACCTCGGCTTCACCTGGCCCTGACTGCTGACTTTGACCTGGAATGCTTACCTCGGCTTCATCTGGCCCTGACTGCTGGCTTGACCTAGATTGCCTACCTCGGCTTCATCTGGCCCTGACTGCCTACTTTGACCTGGATTGCCTACCTCGGCTTCACCTGGCCATGACTGCTGACTTTGACCTGGATTGCCTACCTCGGCTTCATCTGGCCCTGACTGCTGGCTTGACCTAGATTGCCTACCTCGGATTCATCTGGCCCTGACTGCTGACTTTGACCTGGATTGCCTACCTCGGCTTCATCTGGCCCTGACCGCCGACTTTGACCTGGATTGCCTACCTCGGCTTCATCTGGCCTTGACCGCCGACTTTGACCTGCATTGCCTACCTCGGCTTCATCTGGCCTTGACCGCCGACTTTGACCTGCATTGCCTATCTCGGCTTCACCTGGCCCTGACTGCCGACTTTGACCTGCATTGCCTACCTCGGCTTCATCTGGCCCTGACTGCTGGCTTGACCTGGATTGTGTTTCTCGGCTTCATCTGGCCCTGACTGCTGACTTTGACCTGGATTGCGTACCTCGGCTTCATCTGGCCCTGACTGCTGGCTTGACCTGGATTGCGTACCTCGGCTTCATCTGGCCCTGACTGCCTACTTTGACCTGGATTGCGTACCTCGGCTTCATCTGGCCCTGACTGCTGGCTTGACCTGGATTGCGTACCTCGGCTTCATCTGGCCCTGACTGCCAATATTGACCTGGATTGCCTACCTCGGCTTCACCTGGCCATGACTGCTGCCTTTGACCTGGATTGCGTACCTCGGCTTCATCTGGCCCTGACTGCTGACTTTGACCTGGATTGCCTACCTCGGCTTCATCTGGCCCTGACCGCCGACTTTGACCTGGGTTGCGTTCCTCGGCTTCATCTGGCCTTGACCGCCGACTTTGACCTGCATTGCCTACCTCGGCTTCATCTGGCCCTGACTGCCGACTTTGACGTGCATTGCCTATCTCGGCTTCATCTGGCCCTGACTGCCGACTTTGACCTGGATTGCGTTCCTCGGCTTCATCTGGCCCTGACTGCCGACTTTGACCTGGATTGCGTACCTCGGCTTCATCTGGCCCTGACTGCCGACTTTGACCTGCATTGCCTACCTCGGCTTCATCTGGCCCTGACTGCTGGCTTGACCTGGATTGCCTACCTCGGCTTCATCTGGCCCTGACTGCCGACTTTGACCTGGATTGCCTACCTCGGCTTCATCTGGCCCTGACTGCCGACCTGCATTGCCTATCTCGGCTTCATCTGGCCCTGACTGCCGACTTTGACCTGCATTGCCTACCTCGGCTTCATCTGGCCCTGACTGCTGGCTTGACCTGGATTGCCTACCTCGGCTTCACCTGTCCATGACTGCTGCCTTTGACCTGGATTGCGTACCTCGGCTTCATCTGGCCCTGACTGCTGGCTTGACCTGGATTGCGTACCTCGGCTTCATCTGGCCCTGACTGCCAATTTTGACCTGGATTGCCTACCTCGGCTTTACCTGGCCATGACTGCTGCCTTTGACCTGGATTGCGTACCTCGGCTTCATCTGACCCTGACTGCTGGCTTGACCTGGATTGCGTACCTCGGCTTCATCTGGCCCTGACTGCCAATTTTGACCTGGATTGCCTACCTCGGCTTCACCTGGCCATGACTGCTGCCTTTGACCTGGATTGCGTACCTCGGCTTCATCTGGCCCTGACTGCTGACTTTGACCTGGATTGCCTACCTCGGCTTCATCTGGCCCTGACCGCCGACTTTGAGCTGCATTGCCTACCTCGGCTTCATCTGGCCCTGACTGCCGACTTTGACCTGGGTTGCGTTCCTCGGCTTCATCTGGCCTTGACCGCCGACTTTGACCTGCATTGCCTACCTTGGCTTCATCTGGCCCTGACTGCTGGCTTGACCTGGATTGCCTACCTTGGCTTCATCTGGCCCTGACTGCTGGCTTGACCTGGATTGCCTACCTCGGCTTCATCTGGCCCTGACTGCCGACTTTGACCTGGATTGCCTACCTCGGCTTCATCTGGCCTTGACCGCCGACTTTGACCTGCATTGCCTACCTCGGCTTCATCTGGCCCTGACTCCTGACTGACCTGGATTGCCTACCTTGGCTTCATCGGGCCCTGACTGCTGGCTTGACCTGGATTGCCTACCTCGGCTTCATCTGGCCCTGACTGCCGACTTTGACCTGGATTGCCTACCTCGGCTTCATCTGGCCTTGACCGCCGACTTTGACCTGCATTGCCTATCTCGGCTTCATCTGGCCCTGACCGCCGACTTTGACCTGCATTGCCTACCTCGGCTTCATCTGGCCTTGACCGCCGACTTTGACCTGCATTGCCTACCTCGGCTTCATCTGGCCCAGACTGCCGACTTTGACCTGCATTGCCTATCTCGGCTTCATCTGGCCCAGACTGCCGACTTTGACCTGCATTGCCTATCTCGGCTTCATCTGGCCCTGACTGCCGACTTTGACCTGCATTGCCTACCTCGGCTTCATCTGGCCCTGACTACTGGCTTGACCTGGATTGTGTTTCTCGGCTTCATCTGGCCCTGACTGCTGACTTTGACCTGGATTGCGTACCTCGGCTTCATCTGGCCCTGACTGCTGGCTTGACCTGGATTGCGTACCTCGGCTTCATCTGGCCCTGACTGCCTACTTTGACCTGGATTGCCTACCTCGGCTTCACCTGGCCATGACTGCTGCCTTTGACCTGGATTGCGTACCTCGGCTTCATCTGGCCCTGACTGCCGACTTTGACCTGGATTGCCTACCTCGGCTTCACCTGGCCCTGAGTGCTGGCTTGACCTGGATTGCCTACCTCGGCTTCATCTGGCCCTGACTGCCTACTTTGACCTGGATTGCCTACCTCGGCTTCACCTGGCCATGACTGCTGCCTTTGACCTGGATTGCGTACCTCGGCTTCATCTGGCCCTGACTGCTGACTTTGACCTGGATTGCCTACCTCGGCTTCATCTGGCCCTGACCGCCGACTTTGACCTGCATTGCCTACCTCGGCTTCATCTGGCCCTGACCGCCGACTTTGACCTGCATTGCCTACCTCGGCTTTATCTGGCCATGACTACCGACTTTGACCTGGGTTGCGTTCCTCGGCTTCATCTGGCCTTGACCGCCGACTTTGACCTGCATTGCCTACCTCGGCTTCATCTGGCCCTGACTGCCGACTTTGACGTGCATTGCCTATCTCGGCTTCATCTGGCCCTGACTGCCGACTTTGACCTGGATTGCGTTCCTCGGCTTTATCTGGCCTTGACTACCGACTTTGACCTGCATTGCCTACCTCGGCTTCATCTGGCCCTGACTGCTGGCTTGACCTGGATTGCCTACCTCGGCTTCATCTGGCCCTGACTGCTGGCTTGACCTGGATTGCCTACCTCAGCTTCATCTGGCCCTGACTGCCGACTTTGACCTGGATTGCCTACCTCGGCTTCATCTGGCCTTGACCGCCGACTTTGACCTGCATTGCCTACCTCGGCTTCATCTGGCCTTGACCGCCGACTTTGACCTGCATTGCCTACCTCGGCTTCATCTGGCCCTGACTGCCGACTTTGACCTGCATTGCCTATCTCGGCTTCATCTGGCCCTGACCGCCGACTTTGACCTGCATTGTCTACCTCGGCTTCATCTGGCCTTGACCGCCGACTTTGACCTGGGTTGCCTACCTCGGCTTCACCTGGCCCTGACTGCTGACTTTGACCTGGATTGCGTACCTCGGCTTCATCTGGCCCTGACTGCCTACTTTGACCTGGATTGCCTACCTCGGCTTCACCTGGCCATGACTGCTGCCTTTGACCTGGATTGCGTACCTCGGCTTCATCTGGCCCTGACTGCTGACTTTGACCTGGATTGCCTACCTCGGCTTCACTTGGCCCTGAGTGCTGGCTTGACCTGGATTGCCTACCTCGGCTTCATCTGGCCTTGACTGCCTACTTTGACCTGGATTGCCTACCTCGGCTTCACCTGGCCATGACTGCTGCCTTTGACCTGGATTGCGTACCTCGGCTTCATCTGGCCCTGACTGCTGACTTTGACCTGGATTGCCTACCTCGGCTTCACCTGGCCCTGACTGCTGACTTTGACCTGGATTGCCTACCTCGGCTTCACCTGGCCCTGACTGCTGACTTTGACCTGGATTGCGTACCTCGGCTTCATCTGGCCCTGACTGCTGGCTTGACCTGGATTGCGTACCTCGGCTTCATCTGGCCCTGACTGCCTACTTTGACCTGGATTGCGTACCTCGGCTTCATCTGGCCCTGACTGCTGGCTTGACCTGGATTGCGTACCTCGGCTTCATCTGGCCCTGACTGCCAATTTTGACCTGGATTGCCTACCTCGGCTTGACCTGGCCATGACTGCTGCCTTTGACCTGGATTGCGTACCTCGGCTTCATCTGGCCCTGACTGCTGACTTTGACCTGGATTGCCTACCTCGGCTTCATCTGGCCCTGACCGCCGACTTTGACCTGCATTGCCTACCTCGGCTTCATCTGGCCCTGACCGCCGACTTTGACCTGCATTGCCTACCTCGGCTTCATCTGGCCCTGACTGCCGACTTTGACCTGGGTTGCGTTCCTCGGCTTCATCTGGCCTTGACCGCCGACTTTGACCTGCATTGCCTACCTCGGCTTCATCTGGCCCTGACTGCCGACTTTGACGTGCATTGCCTTTCTCGGCTTCATCTGGCCCTGACTGCCGACTTTGACCTGGATTGCATTCCTCGGCTTCATCTGGCCTTGACTGCCGACTTTGACCTGCATTGCCTACCTCGGCTTCATCTGGCCCTGACTGCCGACTTTGACCTGGATTGCGTACCTCGGCTTCATCTGGCCCTGACTGCCTACTTTGACCTGGATTGCCTACCTCGGCTTCACCTGGCCATGACTGCTGCCTTTGACCTGGATTGCGTACCTCGGCTTCATCTGGCCCTGACTGCCGACTTTGACCTGGATTGCCTACCTCGGCTTCACCTGGCCCTGAGTGCTGGCTTGACCTGGATTGCCTACCTCGGCTTCATCTGGCCCTGACTGCCTACTTTGACCTGGATTGCCTACCTCGGCTTCACCTGGCCATGACTGCTGCCTTTGACCTGGATTGCGTACCTCGGCTTCATCTGGCCCTGACTGCTGACTTTGACCTGGATTGCCTACCTCGGCTTCATCTGGCCCTGACCGCCGACTTTGACCTGCATTGCCTACCTCGGCTTCATCTGGCCCTGACCGCCGACTTTGACCTGCATTGCCTACCTCGGCTTCATCTGGCCATGACTGCCGACTTTGACCTGGGTTGCGTTCCTCGGCTTCATCTGGCCTTGACCGCCGACTTTGACCTGCATTGCCTACCTCGGCTTCATCTGGCCCTGACTGCCGACTTTGACGTGCATTGCCTATCTCGGCTTCATCTGGCCCTGACTGCCGACTTTGACCTGGATTGCGTTCCTCGGCTTCATCTGGCCTTGACTACCGACTTTGACCTGCATTGCCTACCTCGGCTTCATCTGGCCCTGACTGCTGGCTTGACCTGGATTGCCTACCTCGGCTTCATCTGGCCCTGACTGCTGGCTTGACCTGGATTGCCTACCTCAGCTTCATCTGGCCCTGACTGCCGACTTTGACCTGGATTGCCTACCTCGGCTTCATCTGGCCTTGACCGCCGACTTTGACCTGCATTGCCTACCTCGGCTTCATCTGGCCCTGACTGCCGACTTTGACCTGCATTGCCTATCTCGGCTTCATCTGGCCCTGACCGCCGACTTTGACCTGCATTGTCTTCCTCGGCTTCATCTGGCCTTGACCGCCGACTTTGACCTGCATTGCCTATCTCGGCTTCATCTGGCCCTGACTGCCGACTTTGACCTGCATTGCCTACCTCGGCTTCATCTGGCCCTGACCGCCGACTTTGACCTGCATTGCCTACCTCGGCTTCATCTGGCCCTGACTGCCGACTTTGACCTGGGTTGCCTACCTCGGCTTCACCTGGCCCTGACTGCTGACTTTGACCTGGATTGCGTACCTCGGCTTCATCTGGCCCTGACTGCCTACTTTGACCTGGATTGCCTACCTCGGCTTCACCTGGCCATGACTGCTGCCTTTGACCTGGATTGCGTACCTCGGCTTCATCTGGCCCTGACTGCTGACTTTGACCTGGATTGCCTACCTCGGCTTCACTTGGCCCTGAGTGCTGGCTTGACCTGGATTGCCTACCTCGGCTTCATCTGGCCTTGACTGCCTACTTTGACCTGGATTGCCTACCTCGGCTTCACCTGGCCATGACTGCTGCCTTTGACCTGGATTGCGTACCTCGGCTTCATCTGGCCCTGACTGCTGACTTTGACCTGGATTGCCTACCTCGGCTTCACCTGGCCCTGACTGCTGACTTTGACCTGGATTGCCTACCTCGGCTTCATCTGGCCCTGACTGCCTACTTTGACCTGGATTGCCTACCTCGGCTTCACCTGGCCATGACTGCTGCCTTTGACCTGGATTGCGTACCTCGGCTTCATCTGGCCCTGACTGCTGGCTTGACCTGGATTGCGTACCTCGGCTTCATCTGGCCCTGACTGCCTACTTTGACCTGGATTGCGTACCTCGGCTTCATCTGGCCCTGACTGCTGGCTTGACCTGGATTGCGTACCTCGGCTTCATCTGGCCCTGACTGCCAATTTTGACCTGGATTGCCTACCTCGGCTTGACCTGGCCATGACTGCTGCCTTTGACCTGGATTGCGTACCTCGGCTTCATCTGGCCCTGACTGCTGACTTTGACCTGGATTGCCTACCTCGGCTTCATCTGGCCCTGACCGCCGACTTTGACCTGCATTGCCTACCTCGGCTTCATCTGGCCCTGACCGCCGACTTTGACCTGCATTGCCTACCTCGGCTTCATCTGGCCCTGACTGCCGACTTTGACCTGGGTTGCGTTCCTCGGCTTCATCTGGCCTTGACCGCCGACTTTGACCTGCATTGCCTACCTCGGCTTCATCTGGCCCTGACTGCCGACTTTGACGTGCATTGCCTTTCTCGGCTTCATCTGGCCCTGACTGCCGACTTTGACCTGGATTGCATTCCTCGGCTTCATCTGGCCTTGACTGCCGACTTTGACCTGCATTGCCTACCTCGGCTTCATCTGGCCCTGACTGCCGACTTTGACCTGGATTGCCTACCTCGGCTTCATCTGGCCCTGACTGCTGGCTTGACCTGGATTGCCTACCTCGGCTTCATCTGGCCCTGACTGCTGACTTTGACCTGGATTGCCTACCTCGGCTTCATCTGGCCCTGACTGCCGACCTGCATTGCCTATCTCGGCTTCATCTGGCCCTGACTGCCGACTTTGACCTGCATTGCCTACCTCGGCTTCATCTGGCCCTGACTGCTGGCTTGACCTGGATTGCCTACCTCGGCTTCACCTGTCCATGACTGCTGCCTTTGACCTGGATTGCGTACCTCGGCTTCATCTGGCCCTGACTGCTGGCTTGACCTGGATTGCGTACCTCGGCTTCATCTGGCCCTGACTGCCAATTTTGACCTGGATTGCCTACCTCGGCTTCACCTGGCCATGACTGCTGCCTTTGACCTGGATTGCGTACCTCGGCTTCATCTGACCCTGACTGCTGGCTTGACCTGGATTGCGTACCTCGGCTTCATCTGGCCCTGACTGCCAATTTTGACCTGGATTGCCTACCTCGGCTTCACCTGGCCATGACTGCTGCCTTTGACCTGGATTGCCTACCTCGGCTTCATCTGGCCCTGACTGCTGACTTTGACCTGGATTGCCTACCTCGGCTTCATCTGGCCCTGACTGCTGACTTTGACCTGGATTGCCTACCTCGGCTTCATCTGGCCCTGACCGCCGACTTTGACCTGCATTGCCTACCTCGGCTTCATCTGGCCCTGACCGCCGACTTTGACCTGCATTGCCTACCTCGGCTTCATCTGGCCCTGACTGCCGACTTTGACCTGGGTTGCGTTCCTCGGCTTCATCTGGCCTTGACCGCCGACTTTGACCTGCATTGCCTACCTCGGCTTCATCTGGCCCTGACTGCTGGCTTGACCTGGATTGCCTACCTCGGCTTCATCTGGCCCTGACTGCTGGCTTGACCTGGTTTGCTTCCTCGGCTTCATCTGGCCCTGACTGCCGACTTTGACCTGGATTGCCTACCTCGGCTTCATCTGGCCTTGACCGCCGACTTTGACCTGCATTGCCTACCTCGGCTTCATCTGGCCCTGACTGCTGGCTTGACCTAGATTGCCTACCTCGGCTTCATCTGGCCCTGACTGCCGACTTTGACCTGCATTGCCTATCTCGGCTTCATCTGGCCCTGACCGCCGACTTTGACCTGCATTGCCTACCTCGGCTTCATCTGGCCTTGACCGCCGACTTTGACCTGCATTGCCTACCTCGGCTTCATCTGGCCCAGACTGCCGACTTTGACCTGCATTGCCTATCTCGGCTTCATCTGGCCCTGACTGCCGACTTTGACCTGCATTGCCTACCTCGGCTTCATCTGGCCCTGACTGCTGGCTTGACCTGGATTGTGTTTCTCGGCTTCATCTGGCCCTGACTGCTGACTTTGACCTGGATTGCGTACCTCGGCTTCATCTGGCCCTGACTGCTGGCTTGACCTGGATTGCGTACCTCGGCTTCATCTGGCCCTGACTGCCTACTTTGACCTGGATTGCCTACCTCGGCTTCACCTGGCCATGACTGCTGCCTTTGACCTGGATTGCGTACCTCGGCTTCATCTGGCCCTGACTGCTGACTTTGACCTGGATTGCCTACCTCGGCTTCACCTGGCCCTGACTGCTGACTTTGACCTGGATTGCCTACCTCGGCTTCATCTGGCCCTGACTGCCTACTTTGACCTGGATTGCCTACCTCGGCTTCACGTGGCCATGACTGCTGCCTTTGACCTGGATTGCGTACCTCGGCTTCATCTGGCCCTGACTGCTGGCTTGACCTGGATTGCGTACCTCGGCTTCATCTGGCCCTGACTGCTGACTTTGACCTGGATTGCCTACCTCGGCTTCACCTGGCCCTGACTGCTGACTTTGACCTGGATTGCCTACCTCGGCTTCATCTGGCCCTGACTGCCTACTTTGACCTGGATTGCCTACCTCGGCTTCATCTGGCCTTGACCGCCGACTTTGACCTGCATTGCCTACCTCGGCTTCATCTGGCCCAGACTGCCGACTTTGACCTGCATTGCCTATCTCGGCTTCATCTGGCCCTGACTGCCGACTTTGACCTGCATTGCCTACCTCGGCTTCATCTGGCCCTGACTGTTGGCTTGACCTGGATTGTGTTTCTCGGCTTCATCTGGCCCTGACTGCTGACTTTGACCTGGATTGCGTACCTCGGCTTCATCTGGCCCTGACTGCTGGCTTGACCTGGATTGCGTACCTCGGCTTCATCTGGCCCTGACTGCCTACTTTGACCTGGATTGCCTACCTCGGCTTCACCTGGCCATGACTGCTGCCTTTGACCTGGATTGCGTACCTCGGCTTCATCTGGCCCTGACTGCTGACTTTGACCTGGATTGCCTACCTCGGCTTCACCTGGCCCTGAGTGCTGGCTTGACCTGGATTGCCTACCTCGGCTTCATCTGGCCCTGACTGCCTACTTTGACCTGGATTGCCTACCTCGGCTTCACCTGGCCATGACTGCTGCCTTTGACCTGGATTGCGTACCTCGGCTTCATCTGGCCCTGACTGCTGACTTTGACCTGGATTGCCTACCTCGGCTTCACCTGGCCCTGACTGCTGACTTTGACCTGGATTGCCTACCTCGGCTTCATCTGGCCCTGACTGCCTACTTTGACCTGCATTGCCTACCTCGGCTTCATCTGGCCCTGACCGCCGACTTTGACCTGCATTGCCTACCTCGGCTTCATCTGGCCCTGACTGCCGACTTTGACCTGGGTTGCCTACCTCGGCTTCACCTGGCCCTGACTGCTGACTTTGACCTGGATTGCGTACCTCGGCTTCATCTGGCCCTGACTGCCTACTTTGACCTGGATTGCCTACCTCGGCTTCACCTGGCCATGACTGCTGCCTTTGACCTGGATTGCGTACCTCGGCTTCATCTGGCCCTGACTGCTGACTTTGACCTGGATTGCCTACCTCGGCTTCACTTGGCCCTGAGTGCTGGCTTGACCTGGATTGCCTACCTCGGCTTCATCTGGCCTTGACTGCCTACTTTGACCTGGATTGCCTACCTCGGCTTCACCTGGCCATGACTGCTGCCTTTGACCTGGATTGCGTACCTCGGCTTCATCTGGCCCTGACTGCTGACTTTGACCTGGATTGCCTACCTCGGCTTCACCTGGCCCTGACTGCTGACTTTGACCTGGATTGCCTACCTCGGCTTCATCTGGCCCTGACTGCCTACTTTGACCTGGATTGCCTACCTCGGCTTCACCTGGCCATGACTGCTGCCTTTGACCTGGATTGCGTACCTCGGCTTCATCTGGCCCTGACTGCTGGCTTGACCTGGATTGCGTACCTCGGCTTCATCTGGCCCTGACTGCCTACTTTGACCTGGATTGCGTACCTCGGCTTCATCTGGCCCTGACTGCTGGCTTGACCTGGATTGCGTACCTCGGCTTCATCTGGCCCTGACTGCCAATTTTGACCTGGATTGCCTACCTCGGCTTGACCTGGCCATGACTGCTGCCTTTGACCTGGATTGCGTACCTCGGCTTCATCTGGCCCTGACTGCTGACTTTGACCTGGATTGCCTACCTCGGCTTCATCTGGCCCTGACCGCCGACTTTGACCTGCATTGCCTACCTCGGCTTCATCTGGCCCTGACCGCCGACTTTGACCTGCATTGCCTACCTCGGCTTCATCTGGCCCTGACTGCCGACTTTGACCTGGGTTGCGTTCCTCGGCTTCATCTGGCCTTGACCGCCGACTTTGACCTGCATTGCCTACCTCGGCTTCATCTGGCCCTGACTGCCGACTTTGACGTGCATTGCCTTTCTCGGCTTCATCTGGCCCTGACTGCCGACTTTGACCTGGATTGCATTCCTCGGCTTCATCTGGCCTTGACTGCCGACTTTGACCTGCATTGCCTACCTCGGCTTCATCTGGCCCTGACTGCCGACTTTGACCTGGATTGCCTACCTCGGCTTCATCTGGCCCTGACTGCTGGCTTGACCTGGATTGCCTACCTCGGCTTCATCTGGCCCTGACTGCTGACTTTGACCTGGATTGCCTACCTCGGCTTCATCTGGCCCTGACTGCCGACCTGCATTGCCTATCTCGGCTTCATCTGGCCCTGACTGCCGACTTTGACCTGCATTGCCTACCTCGGCTTCATCTGGCCCTGACTGCTGGCTTGACCTGGATTGCCTACCTCGGCTTCACCTGTCCATGACTGCTGCCTTTGACCTGGATTGCGTACCTCGGCTTCATCTGGCCCTGACTGCTGGCTTGACCTGGATTGCGTACCTCGGCTTCATCTGGCCCTGACTGCCAATTTTGACCTGGATTGCCTACCTCGGCTTCACCTGGCCATGACTGCTGCCTTTGACCTGGATTGCGTACCTCGGCTTCATCTGACCCTGACTGCTGGCTTGACCTGGATTGCGTACCTCGGCTTCATCTGGCCCTGACTGCCAATTTTGACCTGGATTGCCTACCTCGGCTTCACCTGGCCATGACTGCTGCCTTTGACCTGGATTGCCTACCTCGGCTTCATCTGGCCCTGACTGCTGACTTTGACCTGGATTGCCTACCTCGGCTTCATCTGGCCCTGACTGCTGACTTTGACCTGGATTGCCTACCTCGGCTTCATCTGGCCCTGACCGCCGACTTTGACCTGCATTGCCTACCTCGGCTTCATCTGGCCCTGACCGCCGACTTTGACCTGCATTGCCTACCTCGGCTTCATCTGGCCCTGACTGCCGACTTTGACCTGGGTTGCGTTCCTCGGCTTCATCTGGCCTTGACCGCCGACTTTGACCTGCATTGCCTACCTCGGCTTCATCTGGCCCTGACTGCTGGCTTGACCTGGATTGCCTACCTCGGCTTCATCTGGCCCTGACTGCTGGCTTGACCTGGTTTGCTTCCTCGGCTTCATCTGGCCCTGACTGCCGACTTTGACCTGGATTGCCTACCTCGGCTTCATCTGGCCTTGACCGCCGACTTTGACCTGCATTGCCTACCTCGGCTTCATCTGGCCCTGACTGCTGGCTTGACCTAGATTGCCTACCTCGGCTTCATCTGGCCCTGACTGCCGACTTTGACCTGCATTGCCTATCTCGGCTTCATCTGGCCCTGACCGCCGACTTTGACCTGCATTGCCTACCTCGGCTTCATCTGGCCTTGACCGCCGACTTTGACCTGCATTGCCTACCTCGGCTTCATCTGGCCCAGACTGCCGACTTTGACCTGCATTGCCTATCTCGGCTTCATCTGGCCCTGACTGCCGACTTTGACCTGCATTGCCTACCTCGGCTTCATCTGGCCCTGACTGCTGGCTTGACCTGGATTGTGTTTCTCGGCTTCATCTGGCCCTGACTGCTGACTTTGACCTGGATTGCGTACCTCGGCTTCATCTGGCCCTGACTGCTGGCTTGACCTGGATTGCGTACCTCGGCTTCATCTGGCCCTGACTGCCTACTTTGACCTGGATTGCCTACCTCGGCTTCACCTGGCCATGACTGCTGCCTTTGACCTGGATTGCGTACCTCGGCTTCATCTGGCCCTGACTGCTGACTTTGACCTGGATTGCCTACCTCGGCTTCACCTGGCCCTGACTGCTGACTTTGACCTGGATTGCCTACCTCGGCTTCATCTGGCCCTGACTGCCTACTTTGACCTGGATTGCCTACCTCGGCTTCACCTGGCCATGACTGCTGCCTTTGACCTGGATTGCGTACCTCGGCTTCATCTGGCCCTGACTGCTGGCTTGACCTGGATTGCGTACCTCGGCTTCATCTGGCCCTGACTGCTGACTTTGACCTGGATTGCCTACCTCGGCTTCACCTGGCCCTGACTGCTGACTTTGACCTGGATTGCCTACCTCGGCTTCATCTGGCCCTGACTGCCTACTTTGACCTGGATTGCCTACCTCGGCTTCATCTGGCCTTGACCGCCGACTTTGACCTGCATTGCCTACCTCGGCTTCATCTGGCCCAGACTGCCGACTTTGACCTGCATTGCCTATCTCGGCTTCATCTGGCCCTGACTGCCGACTTTGACCTGCATTGCCTACCTCGGCTTCATCTGGCCCTGACTGTTGGCTTGACCTGGATTGTGTTTCTCGGCTTCATCTGGCCCTGACTGCTGACTTTGACCTGGATTGCGTACCTCGGCTTCATCTGGCCCTGACTGCTGGCTTGACCTGGATTGCGTACCTCGGCTTCATCTGGCCCTGACTGCCTACTTTGACCTGGATTGCCTACCTCGGCTTCACCTGGCCATGACTGCTGCCTTTGACCTGGATTGCGTACCTCGGCTTCATCTGGCCCTGACTGCTGACTTTGACCTGGATTGCCTACCTCGGCTTCACCTGGCCCTGAGTGCTGGCTTGACCTGGATTGCCTACCTCGGCTTCATCTGGCCCTGACTGCCTACTTTGACCTGGATTGCCTACCTCGGCTTCACCTGGCCATGACTGCTGCCTTTGACCTGGATTGCGTACCTCGGCTTCATCTGGCCCTGACTGCTGACTTTGACCTGGATTGCGTACCTCGGCTTCATCTGGCCCTGACTGCTGGCTTGACCTGGATTGCGTACCTCGGCTTCATCTGGCCCTGACTGCCAATTTTGACCTGGATTGCCTACCTCGGCTTCACCTGGCCATGACTGCTGCCTTTGACCTGGATTGCGTACCTCGGCTTCATCTGGCCCTGACTGCTGACTTTGACCTGGATTGCCTACCTCGGCTTCATCTGGCCCTGACCGCCGACTTTGACCTGCATTGCCTACCTCGGCTTCATCTGGCCCTGACCGCCGACTTTGACCTGCATTGCCTACCTCGGCTTCATCTGGCCCTGACTGCCGACTTTGACCTGGGTTGCGTTCCTCGGCTTCATCTGGCCTTGACCGCCGACTTTGACCTGCATTGCCTACCTCGGCTTCATCTGGCCCTGACTGCTGACTTTGACCTGGATTGCCTACCTCGGCTTCATCTGGCCCTGACCGCCGACTTTGACCTGCATTGCCTACCTCGGCTTCATCTGGCCCTGACCGGCGACTTTGACCTGCATTGCCTACCTCGGCTTCATCTGGCCCTGACTGCCGACTTTGACCTGGGTTGCGTTCCTCGGCTTCATCTGGCCCTGACTGCCGACTTTGACCTGGGTTGCGTTCCTCGGCTTCATCTGGCCTTGACCGCCGACTTTGACCTGCATTGCCTACCTCGGCTTCATCTGGCCCTGACCGCCGACTTTGACCTGCATTGCCTACCTCGGCTTCATCTGGCCCTGACTGCCGACTTTGACCTGGATTGCGTTCCTCGGCTTCATCTGGCCTTGACTGCCGACTTTGACCTGCATTGCCTACCTCGGCTTCATCTGGCCCTGACTGCTGGCTTGACCTGGATTGCCTACCTCGGCTTCATCTGGCCCTGACTGCTGGCTTGACCTGGATTGCCTACCTCGGCTTCATCTGGCCCTGACCGCCGACTTTGACCTGGATTGCCTACCTCGGCTTCATCTGGCCCTGACTGCTGGCTTGACCTGGATTGCCTACCTCGGCTTCACCTGTCCATGACTGCTGCCTTTGACCTGGATTGCGTACCTCGGCTTCATCTGGCCCTGACTGCCAATTTTGACCTGGATTGCCTACCTCGGCTTCACCTGGCCATGACTACTGCCTTTGACCTGGATTGCGTACCTCGGCTTCATCTGGCCCTGACTGCTGACTTTGACCTGGATTGCCTACCTCGGCTTCACCTGGCCCTGACTGCCTACTTTGACCTGGATTGCCTACCTCGGCTTCACCTGGCCATGACTGCTGCCTTTGACCTGGATTGCGTACCTCGGCTTCATCTGGCCCTGACTGCCGACTTTGACCTGCATTGCGTACCTCGGCTTCATCTGGCCCTGACTGCCGACTTTGACCTGGATTGCCTACCTCGGCTTCGTCTGGCCCTGACTGCTGACTTTGACCTGGATTGCCTACCTCGGCTTCATCTGGCCCTGACCGCCGACTTTGACCTGCATTGCCTACCTCGGCTTCATCTGGCCTTGACCGCCGACTTTGACCTGCATTGCCTACCTCGGCTTCATCTGGCCCTGACTGCTGACTTTGACCTGGATTGCCTACCTCGGCTTCACCTGGCCCTGACTGCTGACTTTGACCTGGAATGCCTACCTCGGCTTCATCTGGCCCTGACTGCTGGCTTGACCTAGATTGCCTACCTCGGCTTCATCTGGCCCTGACTGCCTACTTTGACCTGGATTGCCTACCTCGGCTTCACCTGGCCATGACTGCTGACTTTGACCTGGATTGCCTACCTCGGCTTCATCTGGCCCTGACTGCTGGCTTGACCTAGATTGCCTACCTCGGCTTCATCTGGCCCTGACTGCCTACTTTGACCTGGATTGCCTACCTCGGCTTCATCTGGCCCTGACCGCCGACTTTGACCTGAATTGCCTACCTCGGCTTCATCTGGCCTTGACCGCCGACTTTGACCTGCATTGCCTACCTCGGCTTCATCTGGCCCTGACTGCTGGCTTGACCTAGATTGCCTACCTCGGCTTCATCTGGCCCTGACTGCCGACTTTGACCTGCATTGCCTATCTCGGCTTCATCTGGCCCTGACCGCCGACTTTGACCTGCATTGCCTACCTCGGCTTCATCTGGCCCAGACTGCCGACTTTGACCTGCATTGCCTATCTCGGCTTCATCTGGCCCTGACTGCCGACTTTGACCTGCATTGCCTACCTCGGCTTCATCTGGCCCTGACTGCTGGCTTGACCTGGATTGTGTTTCTCGGCTTCATCTGGCCCTGACTGCTGACTTTGACCTGGATTGCGTACCTCGGCTTCATCTGGCCCTGACTGCTGGCTTGACCTGGATTGCGTACCTCGGCTTCATCTGGCCCTGACTGCCTACTTTGACCTGGATTGCCTACCTCGGCTTCACCTGGCCATGACTGCTGCCTTTGACCTGGATTGCCTACCTCGGCTTCATCTGGCCCTGACTGCCTACTTTGACCTGGATTGCCTACCTCGGCTTCATCTGGCCCTGACCGCCGACTTTGACCTGAATTGCCTACCTCGGCTTCATCTGGCCTTGACCGCCGACTTTGACCTGCATTGCCTACCTCGGCTTCATCTGGCCCTGACTGCTGGCTTGACCTAGATTGCCTACCTCGGCTTCATCTGGCCCTGACTGCCGACTTTGACCTGCATTGCCTATCTCGGCTTCATCTGGCCCTGACCGCCGACTTTGACCTGCATTGCCTACCTCGGCTTCATCTGGCCTTGACCGCCGACTTTGACCTGGATTGCCTACCTCGGCTTCATCTGGCCCAGACTGCCGACTTTGACCTGCATTGCCTATCTCGGCTTCATCTGGCCCTGACTGCCGACTTTGACCTGCATTGCCTACCTCGGCTTCATCTGGCCCTGACTGCTGGCTTGACCTGGATTGCGTTTCTCGGCTTCTTCTGGCCCTGATTGCTGACTTTGACCTGGATTGCGTACCTCGGCTTCATCTGGCCCTGACTGCTGGCTTGACCTGGATTGCGTACCTCGGCTTCATCTGGCCCTGACTGCCTACTTTGACCTGGATTGCCTACCTCGGCTTCACCTGGCCATGACTGCTGCCTTTGACCTGGATTGCGTACCTCGGCTTCACCTGGCCCTGACTGCTGACTTTGACCTGGATTGCCTACCTCGGCTTCATCTGGCCCTGACTGCCTACTTTGACCTGGATTGCCTACCTCGGCTTCACCTGGCCATGACTGCTGCCTTTGACCTGGATTGCGTACCTTGGCTTCATCTGGCCCTGACTGCTGGCTTGACCTGGATTGCGTACCTCGGCTTCATCTGGCCCTGACTGCCTACTTTGACCTGGATTGCGTACCTCGGCTTCATCTGGCCCTGACTGCCTACTTTGACCTGGATTGCGTACCTCGGCTTCATCTGGCCCTGACTGCTGACTTTGACCTGGATTGCGTACCTCGGCTTCACCTGGCCCTGACTGCTGACTTTGACCTGTATTGCCTACCTCGGCTTCGTCTGGCCCTGACTGCTGACTTTGACCTGGATTGCCTACCTCGGCTTCACCTGGCCCTGACTGCTGCCTTTGACCTGGATTGCGTACCTCGGCTCCACCTGGCCCTGACTGCTGACTTTGACCTGCATTGCCTACCTCGGCTTCATCTGGCCCTGACTGCTGGTTTGACCTAGATTGCCTACCTCGGATTCATCTGGCCTTGACTGCTGACTTTGACCTGCATTGCCTACCTCGGCTTCATCTGGCCCTGACCGCCGACTTTGACCTGCATTGCCTACCTCGGCTTCATCTGGCCCTGACCGCCGACTTTGACCTGGATTGCATTTCTCGGCTTCATCCGGCCCTTAATGCTGACTTTGACCTGGATTGCCTACCTCGGATTCATCTGGCCCTGACTGCTGATTTTGACCTGTATTGCCTACCTCGGCTTCGTCTGGCCCTGACTGCTGACTTTGACCTGGATTGCCTACCTCGGCTTCACCTGGCCATGACTGCTGCCTTTGACCTGGATTGCGTTCCTCGGCTTCATCTGGCCCTGACCGCCGACTTTGACCTGCATTGCCTACCTCGGCTTCATCTGGCCCTGACTGCTGACTTTGACCTGGATTGCCTACCTCGGCTTCACCTGGCCCTGAGTGCTGGCTTGACCTGGATTGCCTACCTCGGCTTCACCTGGCCCTGACTGCTGACTTTGACCTGGATTGCCTACCTCGGCTTCATCTGGCCCTGACTGCCTACTTTGACCTGGATTCCCTACCTCGGCTTCACCTGGCCATGACTGCTGCCTTTGACCTGGATTGCATACCTCGGCTTCATCTGGCCCTGACTGCCTACTTTGACCTGGATTGCGTACCTCGGCTTCATCTGGCCCTGACTGCCAATTTTGACCTGGATTGCCTACCTCGGCTTCATCTGGCCCTGACTGCTGACTTTGACCTGGATTGCCTACCTCGGCTTCATCTGGCCCTGACCGCCGACTTTGACCTGAATTGCGTACCTCGGCTTCATCTGGCCTTGACCGCCGACTTTGACCTGCATTGCCTACCTCGGCTTCATCTGGCCCTGACTGCTGGCTTGACCTAGATTGCCTACCTCGGCTTCATCTGGCCCTGACTGCTGACTTTGACCTGGATTGCCTACCTCGGCTTCATCTGGCCCTGACCGCCGACTTTGACCTGAATTGCCTACCTCGGCTTCACCAGGCCCTGACTGCTGCCTTTGACCTGGATTGCGTACCTCGGCTTCACCTGGCCCTGACTGCTGACTTTGACCTGGATTGCCTACCTCGGCTTCATCTGGCCCTGACTGCTGGCTTGACCTAGATTGCCTACCTCGGATTCATCTGGCCTTGACTGCTGACTTTGACCTGGATTGCCTACCTCGGCTTCATCTGGCCTTGACTGCCGACTTTCACCTGCATTGCCTACCTCGGCTTCATCTGGCCCTGACCGCCGACTTTGACCTGGATTGCATTTCTCGGCTTCATCCGGCCCTTAATGCTGACTTTGACCTGGATTGCCTACCTCGGATTCATCTGGCCCTGACTGCTGACTTTGACCTGGATTGCGTACCTCGGCTTCACCTGGCCCTGACTGCTGGCTTGACCTGGATTGCCTACCTCGGCTTCATCTGGCCCTGACTGCTGACTTTGACCTGGATTGCGTACCTCGGCTTCATCTGACCCTGACTGCGGACTTTGACCTGGATTGCGTACCTCGGCTTCATCTGACCCTGACTGCGGACTTTGACCTGGATTGCGTACCTCGGCTTCACCTGGCCCTGACTGCTGACTTTGACCTGGATTGCCCACCTCGGATTCATCTGGCCCTGACTGCCTACTTTGACCTGGATTGCCTACCTCGGCTTCATCTGGCCCTGACTGCCTACTTTGACCTGGATTGCCTACCTCGGCTTCACCTGGCCATGACTGCTGCCTTTGACCTGGATTGCGTACCTCGGCTTAATCTGGCCCTGACTGCTGGCTTGACCTGGATTGCGTACCTCGGCTTCATCTGGCCCTGACTGCCAACTTTGACCTGGATTGCCTACCTCGGCTTCACCTGGCCATGACTACTGCCTTTGACCTGGATTGCGTACCTCGGCTTCATCTGGCCCTGACTGCTGACTTTGACCTGGATTGCCTACCTCGGCTTCACCTGGCCCTGACTGCCTACTTTGACCTGGATTGCCTACCTCGGCTTCACCTGGCCATGACTGCTGCCTTTGACCTGGATTGCGTACCTCGGCTTCATCTGGCCCTGACTGCCGACTTTGACCTGCATTGCGTACCTCGGCTTCATCTGGCCCTGACTGCCGACTTTGACCTGGATTGCCTACCTCGGCTTCGTCTGGCCCTGACTGCTGACTTTGACCTGGATTGCCTACCTCGGCTTCATCTGGCCCTGACCGCCGACTTTGACCTGCATTGCCTACCTCGGCTTCATCTGGCCTTGACCGCCGACTTTGACCTGCATTGCCTACCTCGGCTTCATCTGGCCCTGACTGCTGACTTTGACCTGGATTGCCTACCTCGGCTTCACCTGGCCCTGACTGCTGGCTTGACCTAGATTGCCTACCTCGGCTTCATCTGGCCCTGACTGCCTACTTTGACCTGGATTGCCTACCTCGGCTTCACCTGGCCATGACTGCTGACTTTGACCTGGATTGCCTACCTCGGCTTCATCTGGCCCTGACTGCTGGCTTGACCTAGATTGCCTACCTCGGCTTCATCTGGCCCTGACTGCCTACTTTGACCTGGATTGCCTACCTCGGCTTCATCTGGCCCTGACCGCCGACTTTGACCTGAATTGCCTACCTCGGCTTCATCTGGCCTTGACCGCCGACTTTGACCTGCATTGCCTACCTCGGCTTCATCTGGCCCTGACTGCTGGCTTGACCTAGATTGCCTACCTCGGCTTCATCTGGCCCTGACTGCCGACTTTGACCTGCATTGCCTATCTCGGCTTCATCTGGCCCTGACCGCCGACTTTGACCTGCATTGCCTACCTCGGCTTCATCTGGCCCAGACTGCCGACTTTGACCTGCATTGCCTATCTCGGCTTCATCTGGCCCTGACTGCCGACTTTGACCTGCATTGCCTACCTCGGCTTCATCTGGCCCTGACTGCTGGCTTGACCTGGATTGTGTTTCTCGGCTTCATCTGGCCCTGACTGCTGACTTTGACCTGGATTGCGTACCTCGGCTTCATCTGGCCCTGACTGCTGGCTTGACCTGGATTGCGTACCTCGGCTTCATCTGGCCCTGACTGCCTACTTTGACCTGGATTGCCTACCTCGGCTTCACCTGGCCATGACTGCTGCCTTTGACCTGGATTGCCTACCTCGGCTTCATCTGGCCCTGACTGCCTACTTTGACCTGGATTGCCTACCTCGGCTTCATCTGGCCCTGACCGCCGACTTTGACCTGAATTGCCTACCTCGGCTTCATCTGGCCTTGACCGCCGACTTTGACCTGCATTGCCTACCTCGGCTTCATCTGGCCCTGACTGCTGGCTTGACCTAGATTGCCTACCTCGGCTTCATCTGGCCCTGACTGCCGACTTTGACCTGCATTGCCTATCTCGGCTTCATCTGGCCCTGACCGCCGACTTTGACCTGCATTGCCTACCTCGGCTTCATCTGGCCTTGACCGCCGACTTTGACCTGGATTGCCTACCTCGGCTTCATCTGGCCCAGACTGCCGACTTTGACCTGCATTGCCTATCTCGGCTTCATCTGGCCCTGACTGCCGACTTTGACCTGCATTGCCTACCTCGGCTTCATCTGGCCCTGACTGCTGGCTTGACCTGGATTGCGTTTCTCGGCTTCTTCTGGCCCTGATTGCTGACTTTGACCTGGATTGCGTACCTCGGCTTCATCTGGCCCTGACTGCTGGCTTGACCTGGATTGCGTACCTCGGCTTCATCTGGCCCTGACTGCCTACTTTGACCTGGATTGCCTACCTCGGCTTCACCTGGCCATGACTGCTGCCTTTGACCTGGATTGCGTACCTCGGCTTCACCTGGCCCTGACTGCTGACTTTGACCTGGATTGCCTACCTCGGCTTCATCTGGCCCTGACTGCCTACTTTGACCTGGATTGCCTACCTCGGCTTCACCTGGCCATGACTGCTGCCTTTGACCTGGATTGCGTACCTCGGCTTCATCTGGCCCTGACTGCTGGCTTGACCTGGATTGCGTACCTCGGCTTCATCTGGCCCTGACTGCCTACTTTGACCTGGATTGCGTACCTCGGCTTCATCTGGCCCTGACTGCCTACTTTGACCTGGATTGCGTACCTCGGCTTCATCTGGCCCTGACTGCTGACTTTGACCTGGATTGCGTACCTCGGCTTCACCTGGCCCTGACTGCTGACTTTGACCTGTATTGCCTACCTCGGCTTCGTCTGGCCCTGACTGCTGACTTTGACCTGGATTGCCTACCTCGGCTTCACCTGGCCCTGACTGCTGCCTTTGACCTGGATTGCGTACCTCGGCTTCACCTGGCCCTGACTGCTGACTTTGACCTGCATTGCCTACCTCGGCTTCATCTGGCCCTGACTGCTGGTTTGACCTAGATTGCCTACCTCGGATTCATCTGGCCTTGACTGCTGACTTTGACCTGCATTGCCTACCTCGGCTTCATCTGGCCCTGACCGCCGACTTTGACCTGCATTGCCTACCTCGGCTTCATCTGGCCCTGACCGCCGACTTTGACCTGGATTGCATTTCTCGGCTTCATCCGGCCCTTAATGCTGACTTTGACCTGGATTGCCTACCTCGGATTCATCTGGCCCTGACTGCTGATTTTGACCTGTATTGCCTACCTCGGCTTCGTCTGGCCCTGACTGCTGACTTTGACCTGGATTGCCTACCTCGGCTTCACCTGGCCATGACTGCTGCCTTTGACCTGGATTGCGTTCCTCGGCTTCATCTGGCCCTGACCGCCGACTTTGACCTGCATTGCCTACCTCGGCTTCATCTGGCCCTGACTGCTGACTTTGACCTGGATTGCCTACCTCGGCTTCACCTGGCCCTGAGTGCTGGCTTGACCTGGATTGCCTACCTCGGCTTCACCTGGCCCTGACTGCTGACTTTGACCTGGATTGCCTACCTCGGCTTCATCTGGCCCTGACTGCCTACTTTGACCTGGATTCCCTACCTCGGCTTCACCTGGCCATGACTGCTGCCTTTGACCTGGATTGCATACCTCGGCTTCATCTGGCCCTGACTGCCTACTTTGACCTGGATTGCGTACCTCGGCTTCATCTGGCCCTGACTGCCAATTTTGACCTGGATTGCCTACCTCGGCTTCATCTGGCCCTGACTGCTGACTTTGACCTGGATTGCCTACCTCGGCTTCATCTGGCCCTGACCGCCGACTTTGACCTGAATTGCGTACCTCGGCTTCATCTGGCCTTGACCGCCGACTTTGACCTGCATTGCCTACCTCGGCTTCATCTGGCCCTGACTGCTGGCTTGACCTAGATTGCCTACCTCGGCTTCATCTGGCCCTGACTGCTGACTTTGACCTGGATTGCCTACCTCGGCTTCATCTGGCCCTGACCGCCGACTTTGACCTGAATTGCCTACCTCGGCTTCACCAGGCCCTGACTGCTGCCTTTGACCTGGATTGCGTACCTCGGCTTCACCTGGCCCTGACTGCTGACTTTGACCTGGATTGCCTACCTCGGCTTCATCTGGCCCTGACTGCTGGCTTGACCTAGATTGCCTACCTCGGATTCATCTGGCCTTGACTGCTGACTTTGACCTGGATTGCCTACCTCGGCTTCATCTGGCCTTGACTGCCGACTTTCACCTGCATTGCCTACCTCGGCTTCATCTGGCCCTGACCGCCGACTTTGACCTGGATTGCATTTCTCGGCTTCATCCGGCCCTTAATGCTGACTTTGACCTGGATTGCCTACCTCGGATTCATCTGGCCCTGACTGCTGACTTTGACCTGGATTGCGTACCTCGGCTTCACCTGGCCCTGACTGCTGGCTTGACCTGGATTGCCTACCTCGGCTTCATCTGGCCCTGACTGCTGACTTTGACCTGGATTGCGTACCTCGGCTTCATCTGACCCTGACTGCGGACTTTGACCTGGATTGCGTACCTCGGCTTCATCTGACCCTGACTGCGGACTTTGACCTGGATTGCGTACCTCGGCTTCACCTGGCCCTGACTGCTGACTTTGACCTGGATTGCCCACCTCGGATTCATCTGGCCCTGACTGCCTACTTTGACCTGGATTGCCTACCTCGGCTTCATCTGGCCCTGACTGCCTACTTTGACCTGGATTGCCTACCTCGGCTTCACCTGGCCATGACTGCTGCCTTTGACCTGGATTGCGTACCTCGGCTTAATCTGGCCCTGACTGCTGGCTTGACCTGGATTGCGTACCTCGGCTTCATCTGGCCCTGACTGCCAACTTTGACCTGGATTGCCTACCTCGGCTTCGTCTGGCCCTGACTGCTGACTTTGACCTGGATTGCCTACCTCGGCTTCACCTGGCCCTGACTGCTGACTTAGACCTGGATTGCCTACCTCGGCTTCATCCGGCCCTTAATGCTGACTTTGACCTGGATTGCGTACCTCGGCTTCACCTGGCCCTGACTGCTGGCTTGACCTGGATTGCCTACCTCAGCTGCGTCTGGCCCTAACTGCTGCTCTTCAGCGCACTGACTTGTCTGCGTCCTAAGACTCTGACACAAATACTGAGAAAAAACAAGATTGAATTCAAATGCGAATTCCCGGAAAGAGTCTCATTCTACTATTTCTCATAAAGAAATTTATGAGAAGATACAAAGAGCTAGGCAAGGAAGAAGACCCAGCAGCAGCCACCCCAAACCTAGAAGAAGATAATAAAGATAATAAGGAGGAAGAAGAAGATGTTTAAAGATTTTTTCTCTTTTCTTTTAACAAAAATTCAAGGAAACCAAGATGGCATTAAAATTGTGGACATTAAAACATTAATGGTTTAAACAATAAAAATAAAAGAAATAAAATTGGGCATGTTTTGTTGAAAAAGAATTTGGACATTATCTGTTTACAAGAGACTCATGTAGCTAGAAAACATAGAAGAATTTTGGTTAATAAAACACTAGTGAATGAATTTATATCTTCAGATAGGAGTAAGAAGAGGGGGGTGGTTTTGTATATAAAACAAAAATTTGAAGCATGGGAAATCCAGAGGAGGGCAACCGAAATAGTCAAAGGCCTGGAAACGATGCCTTATGTGAGGAAGAGCTTAGGGAGCTGGGTATGTTTAGCCTGGAGAAGAGAAGGTTAAGGGGTAATATGATAGCCATGTTCAAATATATTAAAGGATGTTGTGACGACCCGTGTCCCACTCTCTCTTACTATCACTGCGACACAGGAATCCAGAGGGGAAAACACCCACCCTCTTCTCCTGACGCCTCAAAAATATAAACCCCTTTTACTAATGGGTTTCTTAGTAAGGAGAGCCTTCCAGCTTGCGTGGCCTGGTACCTTAAGAAACTCTAGGCTGTCCCCCAGGAATAACCTCTTGCCTCCAGTAAAGGGTCTCCCTCAGTTGGATTCCCCCACTGTAGAAGTTTGCCCTATGCACTCTGGCAACTTCTTGGCACCTCAGGTTACCCTTCTAAGCCTCCTCCGTGTAACTTCAGGACACAAACCACCACCTCCCTGCCTGAGGTGAGTTTTGCCCTCTCTTGAGTCACCACGGCTGTGAGTCCTGGTACCTCGCTGGAAAAATACAGACGGACCTCTTGTTGGCAAAAACAGAGATGAAGTTTTATTGTGTTAAAAACATAAGTGATTCTTTAACGTGTCATTTATTAATTAGCTTTGTTCCAGTTGTACAAAATAAACTCAGTCAAACATTTAACTTTAAGTTTTCCTAGCCTCTTAACTGTCTTCATACAAGCCACCACATAAAACCACACCACACCTTCCTCCCTCTCCCTCCTCACTGACCAAACCGACACTCCCTCCTTTCAAACCGGGCCCAGTCCCCGCCCCCATCAGAGTTCTAAGTCAGTCAGGCTGGAGGTGGGTTAACTCTTTGCCAGCCGGGCAGAAATAAACATTTTAAAAGTGCTTCAATTTGTCACAGATGTCATATAGAGGAGGGAGAAAGATTGTTTTCTGCTGCTCGAGAGAAGTGGACACGCAGCAATGGATTCAAACTACAAGAAAGAAGATTCCACCTAAACATTAGGAAGAACTTCCTGGCAGTAAGAGCTGTTCGGCAGTGGAATTTGCTACCAAGGAGTGTGGTGGAGTCTCCTTCTTTGGAGGTCTTTAAGCAGAGGCTTGACAGCCAGCTGTCAGGAATGCTTTGATGGTGTTTCCTGCTTGGCAGGGGGTTGGACTGGATGGCCCTTGCGGTCTCTTCCAACTCTATGATTCTATGAAATCTTCAAGGAAAGGAAGGTAAGGTGATTGCAGTACAAGTCACGTGGCTTGTTAATTGTCGGAATTTATGTACCAAACGGCTGTAAGACTGAATTTTACAAACCTTTAGAAGAGAAATTGTTTGACTATGTTGATCAAAAAATATATATAATGGGGGACATGAATTGGGTAGTCTTGTTAGAAATGGACAGATTAAGGGAAAAAATGAGATCAAAAGAAGGAAATTTACCCAAAACTTTATTCTCCTTAGTAGAAAGTTGTAATCTGGTAGATGTTTGGAGATGAAGACACCCATTAGAAAAACAATTTGCAGTACTCACTTTTCAGAGCCAAATCAATCAGCAGCAAGAACAGACTATGTTTGGACATCCAGCGAACTAGTACATCAGGGAAGAGCCAGAATGCGCTGCTTCGTCAGTAGCAGGGGAGGGTTCTGAGGGCCAGCTAGTATGTAATAAAGTCTGTCAATATCATGCTGAGTGTACTGGAGCGTTACTGTGAAGAGGGAACATCACACCTTGACAGCATTCCGGAAGTCTCTCTTCCTCTTCGCAACGGCAGAGCAGAGGTGAGCCATGCAGCAGCCCAAGACGAAGAAGGACATGCAAAGACTTCTGGGTTTTAGCAATTATTACTGTAAATTTGTGCCCAGTTACTCACAAATAATTGCACCTATCACAGATTGCTTGCGAGGCAAGAAACCTTTCATTTGGACCTTAGAGGCGCAAGCAACTTTTTAAAGGCTGAAGGTTTTTGCCTCAAAGGAGTATCTGATACATGTGGAACCACAAAGGGCCAGAACCACAAAAGATAGAAACTGTGGAATTGTGCATCTTTTTTGCAAAGGGGGAAAGCTCCATTTTTTAGGATCAGCTCAAAGTTGCTTAGTTTCCTTGCAAAGGGGGGGGGAATCCTGTTTTTATGGGGTTCAACTCACAGTTCTGCAGCTTCTCTAGGAAAGGGACCCATTTCTACAGTTTCCAGACAGATAATCTAATCAGCCAGTCACATGTCTCCCTCTGCAGACAACAATTGAGGCCTAGGCAAGGGGCCGGGAAGGGAGCTAGCTCTCTTATCTCCCTCCCCGATCTCTTGCAATCAGCTGCTGAGTGGGTTCCTTTCAATGCGCTCATTCCCTCTTGTTAGCCTTTAGCTCTTTCTTTTTTCTTTTTTAAAAAAGCACGATCTGCCTTTAGCCCCATGGCAATTCAGCTCCAGGGACCATGCATTTGCTCCATAAGACGCAGACATTTCTTCTTACTTCTTAGGAGGGAAAAGGTGCGTCTTATGGAACAAAAAATACGGTAAATCAGAGGCAGGTCAGGTGGGAATAATTCTTTGCCAGGTTCAGCTTTAAGATAGAGTATGCAGGTGACTTTGGCAGGGAGAGCACATGGAATAATCCTGACCAAGCTTATGAGGAGGCGTGTAGTGGTGAAAGGGGATTCCCTACTGAGGGGTACAGAAGCAGTGATCTGTGGGCCTGATAAGACGTCTCGAGAGGTGTGCTGTCTCCCTGGAGCCAAGATCCAAGATGTAACAGAACAGGTGAAAGGAATCATAAATCCCACCGACAAATACCCCTTCCTTTTGGTCCACGTGGGAACCAATGACACTGCAAGCCATAGCCTTCAGAAGATCAAAAGTGATTATGAGGCTCTGGGCAAGAAGTTGAAGCAATTAAATGCACAAATTGTCATCTCATCTGTCCTCCCACTTGAACAACGTGGCCCAGGGAGAGAGGGGAAAATAGGGGAAGTGGAACAACTGGCTTCGCAAATTGTGCAAGCTGGAACGGTTTGGATTCTTAGATCACGGTCTGCAGTTTCTTGAAGATGGACTTCTGGCAAGTGATGGGCTGCACCTCACAAAAGTTGGGAGGAATGTTTTTGCCATGACTCAAAAACCTCATCAGGAGGGCTTTAAACTGACTTATGTGTGTGTGGGGGGGGGGAGAGAGTGGTCCTGAAGGTAGGAGTCTACCAAGTGCTGAAGATGATCATCCAAATGTCAAGGACCAAATGGAGCAAACAGCACACAGACTTAGTGGTGGGAGGAAAAAATCCTTAAATAAGAGACATGGGGGAATGATCAATGGTCTTCAATGTCTGTATACTAATGCACAGAGCATAGGAAAGAAACAAGATGAACTTGAGCTCTTGGTACAGCAAACTAAATACGACATAATAGGCATCACTGAAACCTGGTGGGATGAGTCTCATGATTGGAATGTAGTAATAGAAGGATACAATCTATTTAAGAGAAATAGACCAAACAGGAAAGGAGGAGGAGTAGCGTTATATGTCAGGGATGTGTATACCTGTGAAGAGATCCAGGATTTAAAACTTCAAAGCCATATTGAGAGTATCTGGGTCAAAATTAAGGGAGAGGAAAATAACAGTGATCTCATTGTGGGAGTTTACTATAGATCCCCAAGCCAAACTGAGGACACAGATGATGCCTTCCTGAAACAGATGGCCAAGCATTCAAAAGGAAGTGAGATAGTAGTAATGGGGGATTCCAACTATCCTGATATTTGTTGGATGTCAAACTCAGCCAAGAGTATAAGGTCAAAGAGATTCCTCACTGGCCTTGCAGACAACTTCATTGTCCAGAAAGTGGGAGAAGCAACAAGAGGATCAGTCATTTTAGACTTCCGGTTTCCCGCGGATCAGCTTCGGACGCGCCGGCGGGTCGCTCTTCGCTAGCGCACTCGAAAAGGGCGGACAGGGGGGGCATTGGGCTTCAAAGCCCCCCTCCAAAAAGGTCGTGGAGGGTTTCCAGACCTAACTGATCGGCAGCAGCGTCGGGGAAGCTCCGGCACCAAGCGGACAAGCGCGGTGGAGAGGAACCTCCCCGGGACGCCTACCTTAAGATCCCGCCCCAGCCGAGAAAGCCAGGAAAACCCGAAGCAAGCAAGCGGTGAAACCTCCAAGGGAATTACCCGACCTAAGGTAATACGCAGCTCTCCCAAGCCCGGAGGTCTTTTGAAAGACCGAGGGAAGCGGTGAATTATAGGGAGAAAGAGAAGGTCGGCAAGCTAATTTAATGGCGGTGCACGAAATCACCTCTGCAGCGTTCCGCTTTGCTTAAAAACCAACTCAACAACATCAAAGATTGCAAGAAAACAGTTACTCTTTTCGCTCTTTGGGCTGCCTGAAGAACGGTAGACACATTTGTAGCAGTAATCCCTGAGAATTTGTAGCAGTCAACGGAGGGTAAGGACAAAGCGGGATAACAACATTGTAGCAGTAATTCCTGAGAAAGGTATTATCTTTCTTTTCACTGGAGTTCTGTCGGATGGGATGGACTTAAAATGACTGAACTGTAAAAGATACTACTCCCCTCCAAAGCTTACCATGACTGAAACATATGAGATTGAATCGTATTGAAAATAATTTTGGGGAGGAATTTCTGGCACTTAAGAAGGAATTTGGAGGAACAGTTATGAGAAGAGCTTAAAAGATTCTTGAACCTTTTCCTTTTCTTGAACTTTTCCTTGTTATTGGCTAAACAGGATATCATATTGGCAAGTGACTTTATCTGAACTGCTGAGTCACAGCGGGAACAAGAAAAAATCTTTGCTCAGGACAACGCTATTTAGAAAGAGCGCCACCTCTAGGAAGATGGTAATAAGGCATCCAATAACCTAAAATTTATATAACTCACAGCCATAGCCTCCACCCAGAGAATAAACAAAAACTTTTCTTGGAGCAGTTTGCTGGGTGAGCAAGAGGACAAGAGGAGCAGCCAACAGTCAAGGAAGTTAAAGACTTCTGTTAACAGCGGATATATTGTGACTAATTATTTTTTGGTTAGCTCTTTGTTTTAAGCATTGCCAAACCAAAAAGACTGCATTGTGAACACACACACACCCTGATTTTGACTTCACATTCCTCTTTCTTCTCTTTTCTTTTTTGTTGCCGGTTTATATATATATACACAAGGAGTGTTGGGGAGATATGGGATCCCAAAGAGAGGGGGTCAACAAAAAATTGGCAACTTCTGCATTAACAGGGAACGTTGGCAACCAAGCTAGAAGAGGGTCAGGAGCAGATATGGATGCAAATTTGGACGTGAAAGAATTAATTTTAAGTTTAAAAAGGGACATTGTCGATATGAAAAAAGATGTAAATGGAAAATTGGATAGTTTTGGGGAAAAGATAGACGGGAATGCTAAGATTGTAACAGAATTAAGTGAGAAGATGAATGAATTGGGGGAAAAAATGCAGAGCTTACGACAATAGTGCAAGATCTAAAAGGCAAGACTATAAGCTTAGAAGAGTCAGTGAGGAAATTACAGAATGAAAACAGGGAATTGAAGAGGGAGGGGGAACGGGTAAGGAAGGAGATGGCTGAAATGAAACAAACACATGAGGCTGTGATGGACGCAGTCTCTATGATTGAGATGCATAGAAGAGAGAACACCTTGAGATTAAGAGCTATACCAGAGAAACCGGATGAGCAAATTGGAAAGAAAGTGACTTTAGAGCTTGCCAAATGGTTAGAAATTAGCGAACATGAAATGGAACAGCATATAGACAGGACTTTTAGAATAAGATCAAAGGTTGCAAAGGAAAATAATTGGCCGGGGGATTGTTTGGTAACCTTCAAAACGTTAGATATTAGAGATAAAGTCCTGCAAATGAGTAACAAAAAAAGATTACAAATTGATGAGAGCGATGTAATTATTCATAAATATATACCTTCCAGATTCTTGAAAAAACGGGAAAAATTCAAGCCATACGTAGAAGCACTGAGAGGGAAAACGATAACCCATCGATGGGAATATCCAGAGGGGTTTTCGTTTTTCTTTAAAGGTAAAAGACGAAAGTTCATGGTGCCAGAAGACGCAGCGAAATATTGGAGAAAATATGCGAAACAATTAGGAAAAGTGAGAAGGGCAAGTGGAGGAGGGGAGGATTCGGATTCTGATACCCAGTAGAAGTGGAAGAGAGCTAGAGAGGTGGATTTTTGTGTTTTAAGTCTTTATTATTGTAATCATTCAACCAGGAGTTGAAACTGGTATATTTTCATTTGGTTCTGATTTGTAGTTTGGTGAATCGTTCTTCTTTATTTTAAACTATTATCTTTCTTCATAATAAAGTGAATAAAAGCAATCGGGGAAAAAAAGGGGGGGGAATATAATATTAAAAATATAAAAAATAAAAATAAAAATAATAGAGGAATGAACCTTAAATTTTTGACTTGGAATGTGAATGGACTGAATGAAAAGACAAAAAGAAATAAGGTAGAACATGAACTAATTAGGCAAAAAATCGATGTGATCTGTCTTCAGGAAACCCACGTAATGCAGAAACATATAAGAGTGCTCTCCAACAAAAAATTAGGGCAGGAATTTATTTCTGCTCATAATACTAAGAAAAAAGGGGGTGTGGTGATCTATGCCAAAAATTATTTGGAACCCAAATTGTTATTTAAAGATTTGGAAGGGAGGATAGTAATCATTGAAATCACATCACAAGGAGAAAAGATCGTAATAATTGGAATATACGCACCAAACAAGAGACAAAAGAAATTTTACCAAAAATTGGAGAAAAAACTAATAGAATACGTGGCAGAGAAGACAATCTTGTTGGGAGATTTAAATGGGGTTATCGCACCTGATATAGACAGATCACATAAAAAGAATGGCAAGAGCTCTAAGCAAAGTAAATTACCGGTTATATTTTCCCAAGCGATGGAAACATTACATATGAAGGACGCATGGAGAACAAAACATCCAATGAAAAGAGAGTACACACACTTTTCCGAGCCGAATAAGACCTCAGGCAGGATCGATGCCATTTGGATTCCTAATGAACTGACAGTAAGTATCGCTAAAGCCGAAATTCAGCCCAGAACCTTATCGGATCATAACCCTGTACTTGTTTGGATAAATAAAGGAATGTCTGGATTTAAAAGATGGAAAGTAAATGAATCCCTAATGTATGATGAGGTAATAATTGAGAAAGCTAAAGAGACTCTTCAAGAATTCTTTAAATTTAATTTGCATAAAGAAACCCCTATCACGACAGTATGGGATGCCGGAAAGGCAGTGATAAGAGGATTCTTTATCAATCAGAGCGCAATTCAAAAGAAAGAAAAGGAAAAAAAGATACAAAAACTCAGGGATGAAATAAGGAAATATGAAGTGGACCTCGATAAAGACCCAAAGAATGAAAAAATTAAACAAAATGTAAAAATACTACAGACACAGTACTCAATGATTTTAGAAGAAGACATCCAGTGGAAAATAAAAATGTTGAGGCAAAAGAATTTCGAACAAGCCAATAAGCCAGGCAAGTTACTTGCCTGGCAATTAAAAAACAGACAAAATGAGAGAGTTATAAATAAAATGAAACAGGGAGATAATTACACTTCTAACCCAAAAGAGATTGAAAAGATTTTCTTGGACTTCTATCGGGAATTATATAGTGAAGGTAAAGAAACTGATGAAGAAGTAAAAGGATATCTGGAAAAAAATAATTTGGGGAAAATTCCCAAGGAGTATATTAAAGATCTTAACGCACGGATCACTACATTTGAAATTAGCCAAGCTATAAAAAAAGCTAAATTAGGGAAGAGTCCAGGTCCTGACGGGCTATCGGCAATATATTATAAAAGGCTTGAGGAAACCGTTACAGATCCATTAAAGGAGATAATGAATAACGTATTAGAAAATGGTGAAATGCCTCTAACATGGGGAGAAAGTTATTTAACTCTAATTCCCAAACAGGGAACAGACTTATCTCTACCATCAAACTTCAGACCAATTTCGTTACTTAATAACGATTACAAGTTGTTTGCTTCCATTTTAGCTGACCGTTTAAAGAATGTACTAACAACAATAATTCATGAGGACCAGGCGGGCTTTCTCCCTAAACGATTAATGCAACATAACATCAGAAATATTATTAATATTATCAAATATTTAGATATGAAAATTGACAAGCCAGGAGTCCTAATAGCGGTCGACGCCGAAAAGGCGTTCGACCAAATCTCTTGGAAATTTATGAGGGCCACTATGGAGCAAATGGAGTTTGGGAAGCTCTTTTGTAACGGAATTAGAGCAATATACACCACACAAAGGACAAGATTATTGGTAAATAATAATATCTCTAACGAGTGTGATATACATAAAGGGACCAGACAGGGTTGCCCCCTGTCCCCTCTAATTTTTATTCTAGTGATGGAAATACTAAATAACAAAATCAGAGAAGAAAAGGAAATAACAGGAGTAACACTCGGTAGGAGGACGTACAAACTACGCGCCTATGCGGACGATCTGATAGTCACGACGGAGAACCCAAAGGAAAGCATAAGGAAAATGTTAGAAATAATAGAGGAATTCGGCAAGGTGGCGGGGTACAAATTAAATAACACCAAAACTAAAATGCTGGCTAAAAACTTATCAATGGATGAGAAAATTGAAATTGAACGGTTAACTCAACTAAAGTTTTGTGGCAAAATCAAATACTTAGGAATCTGGATATCTCCAAAAAATATTAATTTATATCAAGACAACTATACCAAAGTATGGGAAGAAATTAAAAGAAATTTGATAAATTGGAACAAACTGATATTATCATTTCTGGGACGGATTTCGGTAATAAAAATGAGCATATTACCAAAACTGATTTTTCTGTTTCAAAACATCCCAATAATACGCAATACAGGATGTATAAAAGAATGGCAGAAGGAAATTTCCAGATTCATTTGGCACGGAGCAAGGCTGAGAATAAAGCACAAGTTGCTTATAGACAGAAAAGAGAGGGGAGGATTCGGTCTCCCCGATCTGAATTTATATTATGAAGCGGCCTGCTTCACGTGGTTAAAAGACTGGTTTCTGCTCCAGAGAACCAGTCAGCTGGATTTAGAAGGATTTGATTTAAGGTTCGGCTGGCACGCATATGTACATTATGACAAGACTAAGGTACACAAAGGGTTTAGTAACCACATAATAAGAGGTTCCCTTTATAAAGTGTGGGTGGAATATAAAAATCTTTTGGAGCCAAAAACTCCTTTATGGATTTCGCCGGTGGAAGCCAAGGCGGTGAGGAAAAAAACTAATAAGGACAAATGGGCTACATATAGATCACTGCTGATAAAGGAGGACGAACAATTTAAATTAAAAGGATATGATGAAGTTAAAAATGAATTAGTAAGTTGGTTAGATTACCATCAATTAAATGAAGCTTTTAAGGAGGACAAAAAAATAGGATTCAATTCAGAAATGTCCAGATTAGAAAAAGATCTGATGAATAGTAATAATAAGACAATATCTAAAATGTATCACCTCCTGCTTGAGCTGGAAGTAATGGACGAAGCAGTGAAAGAAGTCATGATAAAATGGGCCCAGGACTTTGGCTATGCAATTATGATGGAGGAATGGGAAAAGCTGTGGGAACACAATATGAAATTTACGGTATCATATACGATTAAAGAAAATATGTATAAAATGTTATACCGGTGGTATCTTACGCCCTCCAGACTGTCTAGAATGTATAAAAGCATTGCAAATGTATGTTGGAGATGTGGAGAGGCAAAAGGAGATATGATACATATGTGGTGGACCTGCCGCAAAATTAAAGTGTTTTGGAATCAGATATATGAGGAGCTGAAAAAAATGCTTAAGATCAACTTCACAAAAAAGCCAGAGGCTTTTCTCCTCGGAATCCTGAACACAGATCTGCCAGTAAAATACAGAGAGCATTTCCTGTATGCGACGGCGGCAGCCCGCCTGCTGATAGCTGCCAACTGGAAAGGAGATAAAATCCCCACAGTTGGCGAGTGGCAAGTTAAGCTATTGGGTTTTATGGAAATGGCTCAGCTAACTGATAGTTTAAAGGGAAAATCCAAACAGGCATTTATGGAAAAGTGGGAAAAATTTAGGAATTATATGCAAGAAATTGATAATAGGAAAGGAATCTTCATGGCAGTTTTGAATTGATGGGCATATAACAAACACTCAGACAAATTGGTAGAATAAGCTTTATTATGTACAAAAAAATAATAAGATTATGATGAGGAATGTCAGTACATAAAGAATATAAAGGAGACAAGTTGCAGATGGTGATGGGAAGTCAATGGCAGAATTTTGATGTATTAGATACTTAGATGATGAAATGATAATGTTTTTTATTTTATTTCATTTTTTCTTTTCTTTTTTCCTCTCTTCTTTTTTTTTCTTCTGTAAATTTTCTGTAAGACATTACTTTTCAATAAAGTTTGATTATGCAAAAAAAAAAAGAGGATCAGTCATTTTAGATCTGATCCTACTATAGCAGTCAAGTACAACCTTTTCTTGTTGCCTGGAATGGACCCCCAGGGGAATGTGGCTCCAGACAGGGAGGACTTCTTGTGCATGACCTCCCCCTGTATGTGACCAGGTAGGTGGGCATGTCCCTAGCTAACCCAATAAAAGGGCTGGCCACCCAACCATCTCTCTCTTGGACCCTTACGCTCCTCCTCTTTTCCTCTTGGGCTCTCCTGGCTCTTAGCCAGCACATGGCTCAACCTTCACATAGGATGGAGCCCACAAGCAGAAAGGCTGATGTAGCTCACACTTCTTTGCACTGTAACTGTGGGAGTCTACTCATGAGTATAGGAAAAGGGGAAAAGAAAGACAGACAAAGAGAGCTTTTGACCAGCAAGAAGCCCTGAGAGAGAGAACAAGAATGAAGTCCTCTCCTCCCCCTGCAGGCTATTTTTATTATAATCAAGGTGGCAATCCAAAATTAAATACTACAAAGCATGTGAACAGAGGCAGGAAATTGTAAAGCAGTAAAACACACAGGAACCTGTGAAAGATAGCAGATCTACGTCAAAGGCACTTTGGATCTTTATGGTAGGAAGGATGTTGCCAAAGAGGAATGCAGGATGCCCTTTTGGCCAGATCTGTACTAAACAGATTACAATAAATCCCTGGGATGCTACATGTAACCACAATATTATTGCTGTCCCCTGAATGAGAGTAAAATGTTGTTCTTACTTTTCAAGAAGACTGTGTTGTGTTATTCCCCCCACAACCAGCCTTCTGACCCAAAAGGCAGGACTTCTGGCAAAGAAGAGGGGGGGGGCTGCTGCATCTGAGAAATGGAGCCAAGGACGCACAGCGGTGTTATATTTCCCCTCCCAACCACTAGAAACAACTGTCATTTTAAAATACTGAGGAGAAGCCTGGTGCTCCAGACCACCCTTTCCCCTCCAGCTGGGTCCTTCCCTCTAATCTAGCTCCATATTTCCTCCACTGACTGGCAGCAGCTCTCCCAAATTTCAGACAGGGGACTGAAACTTGCATGTTCTGAATGCAAAGCAGCTGCTCTAGCTTCACACAAACACACAACACACACACACACACACACACACACACACACACACACATATGCACAGCAAGGGAGCTGACAAATGGGGACCCGTTATTTAGTTCACAAAATTTATACACTGTTTTTGTTTTCTAAAAACAACAACATCAACATCAAAGCAGTTACGAAAAGATAAAACAGGAAAATCAGGCAGACACACAACAAGTTAAAATGGATTAACATTCACACCAGCATTTCTTAACATTCAGGCTGGCTGGCCTAGACAAGGATGATTTTAGCAGGTGCTCAGAAGAGTGCAGCAAAGGCACCTGCTTGATCTCAAGAGGCAGGGAGTTCCACAGGGCAGGTGCTGCCACACCAACAGATCAAGATCTTGCAAATGCCGGACAGGGATTATGGGGCACCTGGAATAGTGCCGATTCCACTGAAGGAGGCAGCCGAGTGGAAGCAGGTGAGCTTTGGCAATCTTGTGGGTCAGCCGGTCCCCCTGAACCTTTGAGAGCCAAGAGCAGAGCAGCAGCCTGGTGGGCAGAAAAGGGCAGGGAGGAAGCACTTATCCAGATCGGTCGCCGGACATTTCGCTGAGCCGGGAGAGTCGTGCACAGGCACAGATGTTGGGGAGGTCTGCCTAGTGAAATAAAGGGTCCCAAAACTGTCCCAAAACTGAGCATCAGCCAGGTTCTGGGCCTGGCTCTTACCTGGGAAGGGTCCCTCTGGGATTGTAGAATGGTGGAGTTGGAGGGGGACCCCCCCCCAGCACAGGGGTTCTGAAAGGGTGGGGCAGGACACACTGGAGAGGCAGGAAAAGGTGGCAAGTGGCAGGAAGACTGAAGGGCAACCCAAGAAACATTTAAGCATCTCAGTATAGGAGAGCCTTTTCTAAAGGCTCACAGACCAACTGTTGAATTGTCTAGATTCAGGTAGGTAGCCGTGTTGGTCTGACGCAGCTGAAATATAGAAAAATATATATATAAATAGTCCAGTAGTACCTTAGAGCAGGGGAGTAGCAAGGTAAACTGGTACCCGGGTGCAAAAAAAATTTGTGTGACCCCCCCACTCTGTTGAGTGGCATGTAAAGCACCCAAGGGAGCCTCACCTCCCCCCCCCCCCCGTGTTACCTTTGACGGCGCTCTTCCTCTCAACACACTCTGCATATAGTACAGAACTGGTCAATATTACAGGGGGGGGGTCTGGTGCCCAAATTGCCAAGCTAATGTGGGTGAAGCTGTTCTGGAAACTTGAAACCCACAACTTTAAATGTGAATGGTTCTAAAACAGAGTTAATGTAGCACGCAGAAGACTTTTTGACCAAGGAGGTCAGAGTTCAAATCCACCCTCAATTATTGCAGCTGAACTACAGTGCAACCTAACCTGCTTCATATTATTGTTTTTGTTAGAATTCAATGTGGGTGGGGACACAGGGAAGCTCCTTGGCAGGAAGGATGGGATCCAAGGAGAAGAAAGAATTCTCTTTTGAATGCACTCAAGAGATGCAGGCTGCCACCTTCTGGGTTAAGTTTCTTGCAGCCAGAAACTCAACAGGTGCAGTCAGTCCCCTTGCTTGAAGGAATGGTGAACCGTAGCATTCCTGCCTGCTAGGCAGCTATTGAAAGGCAAAGCCCCACAAGAGAAAGGAAAAGAGAAGTAGCAATTCTCCTGGCAGTAGGGCTGGGAGGAAAGAGCAGGCTTGCCTCTTCTTCCTTGGACTTGCACAATCAGGCTGGCCAATTGTTACTGGAAAACTGTGGCCTCCTCACCTTCCGTTTTGCCCATTGCAAGTCAGGTTCTCTCACACTCTCCACAACTGAAGTGGCAAAGAGGAGGTTACACACAAACACAAAATACTACCCTTAAAAAATGCAACGTACCAGCTTTGTTTTATTGCTCCCCTGCCAATCAAACCTGTTTTTCCCTGAATCCGAATACTACCAAATACCTTGAATGCTGCAATCCTAACCATGTCTTCTCAGAAGTAGGCCCTGTGGAATTCAGTGGGCCTTACTCTCCAGGAAGCGGCAGTAGGAATTTTGCAGATTCAGCAATCCTCAACTGTATTCCCAAAAGATCAGGCCTCACATCCAACACAGCAGGACTTACTTATCTCTCTGGAAACATGCACGGGGGTTGTCCCATGATGATGCAATAAAAACTCCCATTTGAACAGAGAAGCAGCAATCTTAAACCCCACTTACTTGGGAGCAAGTCCCATTGAGTTCAATGGGGCTTACTTCTGAGTAGACATAGTTAGGGCAGAACTGCTATTCTAAGTGAACATGTTTTACCCCACCAGCTTTAGTAGGTCCCTTTAAAAAAGCATTTCATTCCCTCTGCCCCTTGAAGGTGGGGGTGGGACCCTTTACTTTTCAGAAAGGAGACCACACCTTGAATTTTTTTAAGGTGCCACAAGGTTGCTTTGATTAAAAAGACAGTAAAGTATATGTATGCTGGGAAAATGAGTTCAATAGAACTGTAGATTTGGAAGGGACTCTGTGGGTCATCTAGTCCAACCCCCTGCAATGCAGGAATAAGCAGCTGTCCCACATGGGAATCAAACCTGCAATGCATAAGCCCCTACAGGAGGAGGACTAAATAAATCGAGAAACACTGCAGGAAGCTAACACACCATTGGAATTAAATGGTAAAAATTAAATGGCCTTGTAAATAACATTAAACCCGTGTAATGTCCTGAACCTAAGTATAAGCAGAGGGGTGTAACTGACTGGGCAACAACGAAAGCAATCCATTTAAATTCTCAGGCTGCTGGAACAGCAATCAATTTAAATTTGCCGGGATGGAAGAGAACAGAAACTAAAATCAATTAAAATAGACAAAATTCCGGCAGTGTCGTGAATGCTTTCTGAAATGTAAAATTGCCTATGATTAAGTGGCACTAGAAACACCAAATGAGACCATCAAATAAATAAGTGGGAATATAAGCAGTGTTTAATTGACTATATAAGTTTCTTTGCTAGGGAGAAGCAGCCACTGCCAGCAATAGACTCATGGTAGAAGTGGAATCTTGAAAACTAGTTGGGGCACTAGGACCCAGAGAAGCAGTACCTTAAAGACCAACTAAGTTTTTATTTTGGTATGAGCTTTCCGTGTGCATGCACACTTCTTCAGATACACTGAAATAGAAGTCCCCAGAAGGGTGGTGGAAATGGGTGATTGATTGATTGACTGACTGATAGCTGTTGATGACTGTAAACGACTGCAAATGGTCTTGCATGAAAAAGCAAGGGGATCGCTTTATCATGTATAATAAGTTAAGAATCCAACGTCTCTGTTCAAACCAGGTCTCTCCATGGTTTTAAGCTTGGTGATAAGTTGCAATTCAGCAACTTCTCTTTCCAGTTTATTTCTGAAATTCTTTTGTAGTAAGACTGACAGCTACTTTGAGATCTTGTATAGAATGTCCTGGGAGATTGAAGTGTTCTCCTACTGGTTTCTCTGTCTTGTAATTCCTGATGTCAGAGACGTTGATTTGAACAGAGACGTTGGATTCTTAATTCATTATACATGATAAAGCAATCTTCAGCCATCTCACCCCTTGCTTTTTCATGCAAGACCATTTACAGTCGTTTAGTCGTCAACAGCTATCAGTCAGTCAATCACCCATTTCCACCACCCTTCTGAGTGATACCCCCTCCCCACCCTTTTTCTACATATAGCGTCTGCGGACTTCTATTTCAGTGTATCTGAAGAAGTGTGCATGCACACGACAGCTCATACCAAAATAAAAACTTAGTTGGTCTTTAAGGTGCTGCTGGAAGGATTTTTTATTATTTTGTTTCGACTACGTAAGTCCAACACGGCTACCTACCTGTAACCAGAGAAGCAGTGTTCGCTGTGATTGAAGAACCAGCCCCCAGTACTATAGCCCTCTGGTATTGAGCAAGCCTAAATCAAATTAAACAAGCACAGAATAAGGCAAAGAAGCAAAATGAAAGAGAGATAAAATATGCAAGCTCAAAAGAGCCTGCTTGTGAAAGGCAGTCCGTCCGCACCATTGTAATTCGCTAGCAAGAACTCCAAAAGCCAACAGCGCTGGGGACCTAAAAATGTGCCACTCTTAAAATGGCTGCCGCTGCCGGACCATGTGGCCACCCTCAAGATGGAGACGGCCAGGCAGCCCTAACCCTGGCAACAATCAACTCCCCAGCGCCACGTGCTAGGCCTCCGGACAGCAAAACAGGGCAAGCTGCTCAAACGAATGAGAGGAAACAGGGGGCTTAAAAAAGGAACGATCAGAGCAAAGCCAGCTGATCTGGAGCCCCCACCCCGAAACAAATCAGTCCCTCAGGTGGTAAAAACAAAGAAGTACAAAATATTTTATAACTGTATTTAAAAAAAGAATTCCAATAATCTGAGGATCCTTTGCTATAAGGCTGCAGGGATCTATAAAGGCCTAAAATTTTGAACAAGACTCCAGCTCAGTTGATAGAGCACGAGACTTGTAATGTCAGGGTCGTGGGTTTGAGCCCCATGTTGCGCAAAAGATTCCTGCATTTCAGGGGGTTGGACTGGATGACACTCAGGGTCCCTTTTGACTCTACAATTCAATGGTAACCAAAGCATACAGTACATGGAATATAAATTTAAAATGTGCTTTTAATGAAATGGCCTGTGCTGTGCTGTTTTTACTGCAATTTCCCCCCTGATGATGTCACAATGCTGCTGTGACCTCATGCCTAGGAAAGCTGGGGAGGAGGGGCCCTCTTCTGTGAGAGTTCTGAGGAGTCGAGGAGTTAGTGGTGAGAGGTAATATCCAATGGGCTTCCTTTGGTTGTTAACCTGGGCAGCGTGTTTTGACACGAGTAGAATGGGTCCTTTTATTTAAAATGTATCTCTGGGTTGTTTGTGGGCCCTGCCTGGTGTTTTGACATGAGTAGAATGTGTCTACATCAGGCATCCCCAAACTGCGGCCCTCCAGATGTTTTGGCCTACAACTCCCATGATCCCTAGCTAACAGGACCAGTGACCGGGGATGATGGGAATTGTAGTCCCATAACATCTGGAGGGCCGAAGTTTGGGGATGCCTGGTCTACATGAGTAGAATGTGTCTACCCGCCCTGTGGAACGCCCTCCCATCAGAGGCCAGAGAGATAAACAACTACCTGACATTTAGAAAATACCTAAAGGCAGCCCTGTTTGGGGAAGTTTTTAATCTGTGATATTTGATGTATTTTAATGTTTGTTGGAAGCCACCCAGAGTGGCAGGGGAAGCCCAGCCAGATGGGCAGGGTGTAAATAATAAATATGTTATTATTGTTGTTGTTGTTATTATTATTATGTCCTTTTATTTAAAGTGCATTCCTGGGTTATTTTCTCTCTCTTTATTTGCTGGACTATATTTGCTGACACCTTTGGTAAAGGCTGTTCTCCAACTGGAGCGCTCGCAGGCCAGTGTTTATCAATTGTCAGTGTTTATACTACCTTTCTTTAGATTTGCCTTGAAAGAGTCTTTGAACCTCTTTTGTTGACCACCAGCATTGCACTTTCCATTTTAAAGTTTGGAATAGAGTAGTTGCTTTGGAAGACGATCATCAGGCATCCGCACAACATGACCAGTCCAACGAAGTTGATGTTGAAGAATCATTGCTTCGACACTGGTGATCTTTGCTTCTTCCAGTACACTGATATTAGTTCGCCTGTCTTCCCAAGTGATGTGTAAAAATTTTCAGAGACACCATTGATGGAATCTTTTGAGGAGTTTGAGATGGTGTTTATAAGTGGTCCATGTTTCACAAGCATATAGTAAGGTTGGTAGTACAATAGCTTTGTAAACAAGCATTTTGGTTTCCCTGCGAATGTCCCGGTCCTCAAACACTCTGCACTTCAATCGGGAGAAAGCCGCACTTGCAGAGCTCAGGCGATGCTGGATTTTGGCATCAATGTTGGCCCTTGTGGCAAGGTAACTGCCTAGGTAGGAGAAGTGATTGACATTTTCCAATGTTACACCATTGAGTTAGATTTGTGGCGCTGCAGAGGGGTTATTTTGTACTTGTTGGTGCAGCACTTTGGTTTTTTGGATGTTGAGTGATAGGCCAAGCTTTTCGTAAGCTTCTGCAAAGATATTTAGGATGGTTTGGTGGTCATCCTCTGAGCGTGCACACACTACATTGTCATCAGCATACTGAAGCTCTATGACGGAAGTTACGGTAACCTTACTCTTCACTTTCAGCCTGCTCAGATTGAAGAGCTTTCCATCTCTGTTCGATATATGATTTCTACTCTGGTGGGAAGTTTCCCATTGACAAAGTGTAGGATCATGGCAATGAAAATAATGAATAGAGTCGGGGCAATAACACAACCCTGTTTAACACCTGATCCCACTGTGAATGGTTCACTTTGAGAGCCATTGTTATCTGCGATTGTTGCTGTCATATGATCATGGAGGAGCCGAATGATGTTTACAAATTTATCTGGGCAGCCAATTTTCAGAAGGACAGTCCATAGGGCATTACGATTTGCAGTGTCAAAAGCCTTAGTCAAGTCAATAAACACCATATACAGGGTTGGTTTTGCTCTCTGCATTTTTCTTGAAGCTGTCAAGCAGTGAAAATCATGTCCACTGTTTCCCTAGAAGACTGAAAACCATTTTGGGATTCAGGAAGGGTCACCTCGGATATTGTTACGAGACGGTTTGCTAAGATCCTTGCAAGAATTTTGCCGGCCGCAGCTAATAGAGAGATGCCTCAGTAGTGTCCACAATCAGTTCTGTCACCTTTTTAAAAGAGATTGATAATTTTGGCGTCTCTGAAGTCTGCTGGGATTTCTTCTCTTTCCCAGATTTTTTCAATGAGCTTGTGAAGTTGTTGTGTAAGTTCAATTCCGCCCACTTTGAAGATTTCGGAAGGTATCCCGTCAGGTCCACTGGCGTCAGATTTCGGAAGGTATCCCGTCAGGTCCACTTGTTTATGGGAAATAAACAAGATGAACTTGAGCTCTTGGTACAGCAAACTAAATATGAAATAATAGGCATCACTGAAACCTGGTGGGATGAGTCTCATGACTGGAATGTAGTAATAGAGGGATACAATCTATTTAAGAGAAATAGACCAAACAGGAAAGGAGGAGGAGTAGCTTTATATGTTAGGGATATGTATACCTGTGAAGAGATCCAGGATTTAAAACTTCAAAGCCAAATTGAGAGTATCTGGGTCAAAATTAAGGGAGAGAAAAACAACAGTGATCTCATTGTGGGAGTTTACTATAGATCCCCAAGCCAAACTGAGGACACAGATGATGCCTTCCTGGAACAGATGGCCAAGCATTCCAAAGGAAGTGAGATAGTAGTAATGGGGGATTTCAACTATCCTGATATTTGTTGGATGTCAAACTCAGCCAAGAGCATAAGGTCGAACAGATTCCTCACTGGCCTTGCAGGCAACTTCATTGTCCAGAAAGTGGGAGAAGCAACAAGAGGATCAGCCATTTTAGATCTGGTCCTAACCAATAGTGATGACTTGGTTAGTGGGGTAGAAGTGGCAGGATCATTAGGTGGGAGTGACCATGCTCTTCTGGAGTTTATTATCCAGCGGAAAGGAGCAACCAAGCATACTAAGATCCAAATTCTAGACTTTAAGAAAGCCGACTTCAGAAAACTTAGGGAAACGCTGGGTGAAATCCCATGGACAGTAATACTAAAAGGGAAGGGAGTTCATGATGGTTGGGAGTTTGTTAAAAGGGAGATATTAAAAGCACAACTTCAGGCAATACCAATGAGACGGAAACATGGAAGGTGCCTAAAGAAGCCAGGCTGGCTATCTAAAGAACTTTTGACTGAGTTAAGATTTAAAAGGGATATGTACAAAAAATGGAAAAGGGGGGAAATCTCCAGAGAGGAATTCAAACATATAGCCAGCACGTGTAGAGACAAAGTCAGAAAAGCTAAAGCACAGAATGAACTCAGGCTCGCCAGAGAGGTTAAAAGCAACAAAAAGGGCTTTTATGGGTATGTCCGTAGCAAAAGGAAAAACAAGGAAACAGTGGGGTCACTCAGAGGAGAAGATGGTGAAATGCAAACAGGGGACAGAGAAAGGGCAGAACTCCTCAATGCCTTCTTTGCCTCAGTCTTCTCCAAGAAAGAAAAAAACGCCCGACCTGAAGAATATGGAGCAGATGATTCAGCAGGGGAAACACAGCCCAGGATAAGTAAGGAGGTAGTACAAGAATACTTGGCTAGTTTAGATGTATTCAAGTCTCCAGGGCCAGATGAACTACATCCAAGAGTATTAAAAGAACTGGCAGAGGTGATTTCAGAACCACTGGCAATAATCTTTGAAAATTCCTGGAGAACAGGCGAAGTTCCAGCAGACTGGAGGAGGGCAAATGTTGTCCCTATTTTCAAAAAGGGGAAAAGAGAGGACCCAAACAATTACCGCCCAGTCAGCCTGACATCAATACCAGGAAAGATTCTAGAGCAGATCATTAAGCAAACAGTCTGTGAGCACCTAGAAAGAAACTCTGTGATCACTAAAAGTCAGCATGGGTTCCTGAAAAATAAGTCATGTCAGACTAATCTGATCTCATTTTTTGACAGAATTACAAGCCTGGTAGATGAAGGGAACGCTGTGGATGTAGCCTATCTTGATTTCAGCAAGGCCTTTGACAAGGTGCCCCATGATATTCTTGTAAAGAAGCTGGTAAAATGTGGGCTAGACAATGCTACCATTCAGTGGATTTGTAGCTGGCTTACTGGCCGAACCCAAAGGGTGCTCATCAATGGCTCCTCCTCATCCTGGAGAGTAGTGACTAGTGGGGTGCCACAGGGTTCTGTCTTGGGCCCAGTCTTGTTCAACATCTTTATCAATGACTTGGATGATGGGCTTGAGGGAATCCTGAGCAAGTTTGCAGATGACACCAAATTGGGAGGGGTGGCTAACACCCCAGAGGACAGGATCACACTTCAGAATGACCTTAACAGATTAGACAACTGGGCCAAAGCAAACAAGATGAATTTTAACAAGGAGAAATGTAAAGTACTACACTTGGGCAAAAAAAATGAAAGGCACAAATACAGGATGGGAGACACCTGGCTTGAGAGCAGTACATGTGAAAAGGATCTAGGAGTTTTGGTTGACCACAAACTTGACATGAGTCAGCAGTGTGATGCAGCAGCTAAAAAAGCCAATGCAATTCTGGGCTGCATCAATAGGAGTATAGCATCTAGATCAAGGGAAGTAATAGTACCACTGTATTCTGCTCTGGTCAGACCTCACCTGGAGTATTGTGTCCAGTTCTGGGCACCACAGTTCAAGAAGGATACTGATTAGCTGGAACGTGTCCAGAAGAGGGCAACCAAAATGGTCAAAGGCCTGGAAACGATGCCTTATGAGGAACGGCTTAGGGAGCTGGGTATGTTTAGCCTGGAGAAGAGAAGGTTAAGGGGTGATATGATAACCATGTTCAAATATATAAAAGGATGTCATATAGAGGAGGGAGAAAGGTTGTTTTCTGCTGCTCCAGAGAAGCGGACACGGAGCAACGGATTCAAACTACAAGAAAGAAAATTCCACCTAAACATTAGGAAGAACTTCCTGACAGTAAGAGCTGTTCGGCAGTGGAATTTGCTGCCAAGGAGTGTGGTGGAGTCTCCTTCTTTGGAGGTCTTTAAGCAGAGGCTTGACAGCCATCTGTCAGGAATGCTTTGATGGTGTTTCCTGCTTGGCAGGGGGTTGGACTGGATGGCCCCTGTGGTCTCTTCCAACTCTATGATTCTATGATTCTATGATTCTATGATTCTATGATTCTTTGTTGTTTTTCATCTGGTATTTAATAGCTGTACACAACTCTCCCAGATTTGGAGATGCTGCAAGCTCATCTCTAACTTGTTTTGTGGCATTTGTGAGAGGACCTCAGCAGCTACGGGGGAGCTGCAGTTAAGGAGATGTTGGTAATGTTCTTTCCAGGGCAGTGCAATAGCTTCTTTATCTTTTAGAAGTGTGTTACCGTCTGCTGAGCGTAGGGGGCATATGCCATGATTTATTGGCCCATAGATGGTCTTTGTGGCTTTGAAGAAACTCTGTGCATCATGAGTATCAGCTAAGTGCTGGATCTCTTGAGCTTTTTTTTTATCCACCAGGTGTTTTTTAGTTCTCTGGTTCTTCTTTGAACCTCAGCCTTAGCATTGGCACAGGGTTTTTTTTTCTTAGTGGCACAGTTTCTATCTCTTTGCCAGATCTGAAAGAGAACCAGTGTGGTGTAGTGGTTAAGAGCGGTAGACTCGTAATCTGGGGAACTGAGTTTGCGTCTCCGCTCCTCCACATGCAGCTGCTGGGTGGTGACCTTGGGCTAGTCACACTTCACTGAAGTCTCTCAGCCCCACTCACCTCACAGAGTGTTTGTTGTGGGGGAGGAAGGTAGGATCAATGTATCATATTTGGTGGGGGTGCAAAGAAATAAGACCTTTCTGGTATGAGGCCCATGAAGAAATAAAAAAGATTTATAAAAAGTCATTTTTAAAAAAGCCAGAAGCATATTTGCTGGGATTAGTTACAAATGAGATCCCCACAAATAAGAGAATTTGTGCTCATAGTGGCAAGAGTGCTCATAGCGAGGAATTGTTGTAGTGGTTGTTTAGTCGTTAAGTCATGTCTGACTCTTCGTGACCCCATGGACCATAGCACGCCAGGCACTCCTGTCTTCCACTGCCTCCCGCAGTTTGGTCAAACTCATGTTGGTAGCTTCGAGAACACTGTCCAACCATCTCGTCCTCTGTCGTCCCCTTCTCCTTGTGCCCTCCATCTTTCCCAACATCAGGGTCTTTTCCAGGGAGTCTTCTCTTCTCATGAGGTGGCCAAAGTATTGGAGCCTCAGCTTCAGGATCTGTCCTTCCAGTGAGCACTCAGGGCTGATTTCCTTCAGAATGGATAGGTTTGATCTTCTTGCAGTCCATGGGACTCTCAAGAGTCTCCTCCAGTACCCTAATTCAAAAGCATCAATTCTTCGGCGATCAGCCTTCTTTATGGTCCAGCTCCCACTTCCATACATCACTACTGGGAAAACCATAGCTTTAACTATACGGACCTTTGTCGGCAAGGTGATGTCTCTGCTTTTTAAGGTGCTGTCTAGGTTTGTCATTGCTTTTCTCCCAAGAAGCAGGCGTCTTTTAATTTCATGACTGCTGTCACCATCTGCAGTGATCAAGGAGCCCCAGAAAGTAAAATCTCTCACTGCCTCCATTTCTTCCCGTTCTATTTGCCAGGAGGTGATGGGACCAGTGGCCATGATCTTGGTTTTTTTGATGTTGAGCTTCAGACCATATTTTGCGCTCTCCTCTTTCACCCTCATTAAAAGGTTCTTTAATTCCTCCTCACTTTCTGCCATCAAGGTTGTGTCATCTGCATATCTGAGGTTGTTTATATTTCTTCTGGCAATCTTAATTTCAGTTTGGGATTCATCCAGTCCAGTCTTTCGCATGATGAATTCTGCATATAAGTTAAATAAGCAGGGAGACAATATACAGCCTTGTCGTACTCCTTTCCCTATTTTGAACCAATCAGTTGTTTCGTATCAAGTTCTAACTGTAGCTTCTTGTCCCACATAGAGATTTCTCAGGAGACAGATGAGGTGATGAGGCACTCCCAATTCTTTAAGAACTTGGCTTAGTTTGCTGTGGTTGACACAATCAAAGGCTTTTGCATAGTCAATGAAGCAGAAGTAGATGTTTTTCTGGAATTCTCTAGCTTTCTCCATAATCCAGCGCATGTTTGCTATTTGGTCTCTAGTTCCTCTGCCCCTTCGAAATCCAGCTTGCACTTCTGGGAGTTCTCGGTCCACATATTGCCTAAGACTGCCTTGTAGAATTTTAAGCATAACCTTGCTAGCGTGTGAAATGAGCGCAATTGTGCGGTAGTTGGAGCATTCTTTGGCACTGCCCTTCTTTGGAATTGGGATGTAGACTGATCTTCTCCAATCCTCTGGTCATTGCTGAGTTTTCCAAACTTGCTGGCATATTGGGTGTAGCACCTCAACAGCATCATCTTTTAAAATTTTAAATAGTTCAGCTGGAATACCATCACCTCCACTGGCCTTGTTATTAGCAGTGCTTTCTAAGGCCCATTTGACTTCACTCTCCAGGATGCTTGGCTCAAGGTCAGCAGCAACCACACTACCTGGGGTGTACGAGGCCTCCATATCTTTCTGGTATAATTCCTCTGTGTATTCTTGCCACCTCTTCTTGATGTCTTCTGCTTCTGTTAAGTCCTTACCACTTTTGTCCTTTATTATGGTAATCTTTGTACAAAATGTTCCTTTCATATCTCCAATTTTCTTGAACAGATCTCTGGTTTTCCCCATTCTATTTTTTCCCTCTATTTCTTTGCATTGCTCTTTTAAGAAGGCCGTCTTGCGAGGAATTGGAAAGGAAATAAAATACCAGCAATAATTGAGTGGCAAAATAAGTTTATTGAATACACAGAAACAGCAAAATTGACAGCACTTATTAGAGGACAATCAAAACAAAGTCTATTAAAGAATTGGGAATGTTTAAAAAAATATACAAAGAATCATAGAATCATAGAGTTGGAAGAGACCACGAGGGCCATCCAGTCCAACCCCCTGCCAAGCAGGAAACACCATCAAAGCATTCTTGACATATGCCTGTCAAGCCTCTGCTTAAAGACCTCCAAAGAAGGAGACTCCACCAGACTCCTTGGCAGCAAATTCCACTGTCGAACAGCTCTTACTGTCAGGAAGTTCTTCCTAATGTTTAGGTGGAATCTTCTTTCTTGTAGTTTGAATCCATTGCTCCGTGTCCGCTTCTCTGGAGCAGCAGAAAACAATCTTTCTCCTGCCTCTATATGACATCCTTTTATATATTTGAACATTGCTATCATATCACCCCTTAACCTTCTCTTCTCCAGGCTAAACATACCCAGCTCCCTAAGCCGTTCCTCATAAGGCTTTGTTTCCAGGCCTTTGACCATTTTGGTTGCCCTCTTCTGGACACGTTCCAGCTTGTCTGTATGCTTCTTGAACTGTGGTGCCCAGAACCGGACACAGTACTCCAGGTGAGGTCTGACCAGAGCAGAATACAGTGGTACTATTACTTCCCTTGATCTAAATGCTATACTCCTATTGATGCAGCCCAGAATTGCATTGGCTTTTTTAGCTGCTGCATCACACTGCTGACTCATGTCAAGTTTGTGGTCTACCAAGACTCCTAGATCCTTTTCACGTGTACTGCTCTCAAGCCAGGTTTCACCCATCCTGTATTTGTGCCTTTCATTTTTTTTTGCCCAAGTGTAGTACTTTACATTTCTCCTTGTTAAAATTCATCTTGTTTGCTTTGGCCCAGTTGTCTAATCTGTTAAGGTCATTTTGAAGTGTGATCCTGTCCTCCGGGGTATTAGCCACCCCTCCCAATTTGGTGTCGTCTGCAAACTTGCTCAGGATACCCTCAAGCCCATCATCCAAGTCATTGATAAAGAGGTTGAATAAGACTGGGCCCAAGACAGAACCCTGTGGCACCCCACTAGTCACTACTCTCCAGGATGAAGAGGAGCCATTGATGAGCACCCTTTGGGTTCGGTCAGTAAGCCAGTTACAAATTCACTGAATGGTAGCATTGTCTAGCCCTCATTTTACCAGCTTCTTTACAAGAATAGCATGGGGCACCTTGTCAAAGGCCATGCTGAAATCAAGATAGGCTACATCCACAGCGTTCCCTTCATCTACCAGGCTTGTAATTCTGTCAAAAAATGAGATCAGATTAGTCTGACATGACTTATTTTTCAGAAACCCATGCTGACTTTTAGTGATCACAGAGTTTCTTTCTAGGTGCTCACAGACGGTTTGCTTAATGATCTGCTCTAGAATCTTTCCTGATATTGATGTCAGGCTGACTGGGCGGTAATTGTTTGGGTCCTCTCTTTTCCCCTTTTTGAAAATAGGGACAACATTTGCCCTCCTCCAGTCTGCTGGAACTTCCCATGTTCTCCAGGAATTTTCAAAGATTATTGCCAGTGGTTCTGAAATCCCCTTTGCCAGTTCTTTTAATACTCTTGGATGTAGTTCATCTGGCCCTGGAGACTTGAATACATCTAAACTAGCCAAGGATTCTTGTACTACCTCCTTACTTATTCTGGGCTGTGTTTCCCCTGTTGAATCATCTGCTCCATATTCTTCAGGTCGGGCATTGTTTTCTTTTTTGGAGAAGACTGAGGCAAAGAAGGCATTGAGGAGTTCTGCCCATTCTCTGTCCCCTGTTTGCATTTCACCATCTTCTCCTCTGAGTGACCCCACTGTTTCCTTGTTCTTCCTTTTGCTATGGACATACCCATAAAAGCCCTTTTTGTTGCTTTTAACCTCTCTGGCGAGCCTGAGTTCATTCTGTGCTTTAGCTTTTCTGACTTTGTCTCTACATGTGCTGGCTATATGTTTGAATTCCTCTCTGGTGATTTCCCCCCTTTTCCATTTTTTGTACATATCCTTTTTAAATCTTAACTCAGTTAAAAGTTCTTTAGATAGCCACCCTGGCTTCTTTAGGTACCTTCCATGTTTCCATCTCATTGGTATTGCCTGAAGTTGTGCTTTTAATATCTCCTTTTTAACAAACTCCCAACCATCATGAACTCCCTTCCCTTTTAGTATTTCTGTCCATGGGATCTCACCCAGCGTTTCCCTAAGTTTTCTGAAGTCGACTTTCTTAAAGTCTAGATTTGAGTCTTAGTATGCTTGGTTGTTCCTTTCCGCTGAATAATAAACTCCAGAAGAGCATGACCACTCCCACCTAATGATCCTGCCACTTCTACCCCACAATGAAATTGTCTGCAAGGCCAGTGAGGAATCTGTTCGACCTTATGCTCTTGGCTGAGTTTGACATCCAACAAATATCAGGATAGTTGAAACATTGTTCAGAGACAGAAATAATGGTATATGTATGGTAAAGCTTGTAAGGGGGGGGGGAATAAAACAAAATAAATATAAAATATATTATAAAATAAAGTACAGTATAACAACACAACAAAAAAGACAACATATGTATAATCAAAGTCCAGCATAGATGGAAGCAAGTCGCATTTTAGTTTAATATATGTTAAATTGGATTATTTGTTTATGATAAGGTGGTGGGTGGGATAGGGGGAAGGTTTGGTGTAATATCTTTTTATGTAATTTTTTATATTTGTATATGTCTTTACTGAGGTTTAGGGACCCAGGTGGTGCTGTGGCTTAAACCACAGTGTCTAGGGCTTGCTGATCAGAAGGTCGGTGGTTCGAATCCCTGCCACAGGGTGAGCTCCTGTTGTTCGGTCCCAGCTCCTGCCCACCTAGCAGTTCGAAAGCACATCAAAGTGCAAGTAGATAAATAGGGACCGCTCCGGCGGGAAGGTAAACGGCGTTTCCATGCGCTGCTCTGGTTCGCCAGAAGCAGCTTTGTCATGCTGGCCACATGACCCGGATACTGTCTACGGACAAACGCCGGCTTCCTCGGCCTATAGAGCGAGATGAGAGCTGCAACACCAGAGTCGATCACGACTGGACCTGATGGTCAGGGGCCCCTTTACCTTTACCCAACTGAGGTTTATTTGTACTTATTTGTAATTTTTCTTTTGGTATCTGTATTAAATTTGATAAAAAAGGAAAAAGGAAAAACAAAAGAAAACAAATCTGTATTTTCTAATTTGATCCAATCCCGGAACCAAGTAACCCAGCCCACTTCATAATAAAGTTTAAAATCTGGGAGAATCCTCCTCTGTCTTTATGGCTGTATTTTATATTTTATCCTTGGGTCCTTCCCTTTCCAGATGAATTTTGAAATATCTTTTTGCCATTTTGGAAAGCGGAATTGTCTGGAATACAAACAACATTTTTGGCAATGCGTTCATCTTGATTGCCACAATTCTTCCTAAGAATGATAAATTCATGCTACTCCATATTTCCAGATTGTACCTTTTTATTCCATTCTAGATTTTTGTTCATAATTATCTTTATAAATATCAATTGAAATGACTTCTAATGGAGATACCCACCAAAGAGTGGGGGGCTCTTTTCAAGTTTGTCTAGATCACAGAGCACCAATTGGTGGAAGAGTGTGATAGATAGGTTGGAATCAGGTGGGTTTAAATTGCTGTAACGGCTGATCATTCGATCCAATTGAAACAACAGGCAAACTTAATAGGCTGTATAATAACAATTGCAGAGGAAAGAAAGTCCACCTGCGTCCTGCCCCACGGCCTGGCGGAGCAGCTCCGTCTTGGGGGAAAGGCCAGCTGGATCCTCTGGGGCACAGCAGGAGAGGCGACCCCGTGGGCCCGAGGCCTTGGAGGGCTTTCAAGGGGCAAATCAGCCCCTTCCAGCTGCCCTTCTTGCCAGGCCCCTCCCTGGCTTCCATCCGCCCAGACCTGGAGTCCAAGGACACAGGTGACACCGGGTCCAAACACCTCCTGAAATGGCCTGGATTTCAAGGTCGAACTTCAGGCCTTTTCACTTTCCATTGACTTATGCGGGCCGTTTCCTTTCTTTCTTGCAGGATGTCGTTTATTTGGAGAAAATTCAAAAACCGAAACAAAATCTATCCTGCCCAGGAGGGGCGGCAGCGGCAGCAACAACAGCCACAGCCGCAGCGCCAGCAGGAGGGGCAGCAGCGGCAGCAACAACAGCAGCAGCCGCAGCGCCAGCAGGAGGGGCAGCAGCGGCAGCAACAACAGCCGCAGCCGCAGCGCCAGCAGGAGGGGCAGCAGCGGCAGCAACAACAGCCGCAGCCGCAGCGCCAGCAGGAGGGGCAGCAGCGGCAGCAACAACAGCAGCACCCGCAGCGCAAGCAGGAGGGGCAGCAGCGGCGGCAACAACAGCAGCAGCGCCAGCAGCAGCAGCAGCAGCAGGAGGGGCAGCAGTGCCAGCAGGAGGGGCAGCAGCGCCAGCAACAGCAGCAGGAGGGGCAGCAGTGCCAGCAGGAGGGGCAGCAGCTGCAGCAACAGCAGCAGGAGGGGCAGCAATGCCAGCAGGAGGGGCAGCAGCTGCAGCAAGAGCAGCAGCTGCAGCAAGAGCAGCAGCAGCAGGAGGAGGAGCAGCAGCTGCAGGAGCAGCAGCAGCAGCAGCAGGAGGGGCAGCAGCTGCAGCAACAGCAGCAGCAGCAGGAGGGGCAGCAACGGCAGCAGGAGGGGCAGCAGCGGCGGCAGCAGCAGGAGGGGCAGTGCCCGTCCACACTGGCATTGCCTTCAACATCGGCAGCAGAGGCTCCTACCGGTAGGAAAGCCGAGACCTCTGGGCCAGCATTGCCAGGTGAGTAGACAGAACCAGATCCCTTTTGGGTTCCCCTTGGCAATGCCTCCATCCTACGAGGCCAGGGTCTCTCTTGGTCCCCCCCCTCTTTTTTTGGGGAAATATATTTATTAATTTTATAAAAAGAACAAAAACAGTCAATTCACATTAATAATCCACCCATACAAAATAGTTCATCAACACATAAAAAGAAACACAAAAACAAACAACAACAGCAAAAATGCAAGAAAGACAAAAGAAGAAGAAAAGAATATTACTCTTAACTTTTTCATTGCATTGTGGACCCTCATTGGGTCCCTATTAAAATTAACCTTTCAGCAGTTTTCACAATATTTTAAACCTCTTATTACAATTCTCTCTATACCTTTCAATTCAATACCAATCTACAAACCCCCAATTTATATTATTAACATCCAAACAATTAATTCATATCTCTAAAAAAATTCCAATATCTAATCTTGCTATTATTTCTCCCCTTAGCTTATACTTTTTACCAACAATGATTCACAATTTATAATATTACCACTTCTCTCATAATACCTTTAAACAAACTAAAAATAATTTCATCCCCCCCCTCTCCTGGATCTAGATTTCCCAGGTGGCTCAGCGAATTCCGTAATTCATTCCAGTCTCGGACCTTTCCAATCAATCCGTCCTAACATCAAGCATTTAAATTTTTTAACCCACTCCCACCCTTTCCCCAGACTTTTTAAAGACAGCTTTGCTGTTTCTTCCCTTTTCCACCTGTTTCCCAACATCCTCCACCTCCCTTCCCATTTTCCCAGAGTGTACATTGCCCTCCCTCTCTCACTAGGAGAGCAACAATATCCTCTGGTTCTCCCTCGAGGCGCCCTTGGTCCACTTCTGAATCCTGTTCCCACATCTCACACTTGTGGAGCATTCCAATCTTCTTCCTCCTCTTCTTTGCAACACTCTCTTGCCCCCCCCCTCCTTTGGAAGAGGCGTGTCACATGGAGCAGGGACTTCCGGGTGGCTGACCCTGTTCTGCGTTGCTGGGGGTTGGACTAGGTGACCCCACAGGTCCCTTCAGGCGCTACAGTTCTATGATCCCTGTTCACATGTGGCATGCACCCACTCATTGCAACAGTCGAGAAGCCCCCTGACAAAGAACTGGCCCTCTTTTTTCGTGTAGAAGACGAGGTTTTTTATCCCCCAAATGGGGGCTCCTCTTCTACATGGGTAGTGCTGAGGGGGGACGGGCGGCGGTTGGTTGTAACCGCCAGGAGGAGATTTCCAGCGGTGATTTGTCTGCTGTTTCTTGGCTGTTGTCGATGGGCTGTTGCTGTGGCAATGGGGCAGACGATAGGTGACTTGGTTGATGCATGAGATTGGTTTGCGGGTGAGCGATTAATGGCTACCCCCCCCCCAGAAAAAGCTCAACAACTCTGGGCAAATACACGGGAAAATATGGTACCTTTCCCTCTCGTCCGCTTCATTTACTCACCTCTCTCTCTCTCTCTTTCTCAAGAACTCTCAGATGAAAACTTCGAGTATTTGTGGGCGGGGAAGAAGATGCCGGAAGAGATGGGTGAGAGGGAAATTTTGGACACCATCCTCCAACACCTCCGGCAACCTCCCCAGGTGTGTGTGATTCAAATCACTAGTCAGTAAGACTTGATTTTACATTCTTGCTTAATATTTACAACCAGATGAAGGTTTCATTTTGGGAATAATAAATTTTCAGAGTAGTTTTTACAGTTATACCAAAAATTTCCCAGTACGTTTCTGAGCACAATTCAAAGTGTTGGTGCTGACCTTTAAAGCCCTAAACGGCCTCAGTCCAGTATACCTGAAGGAGCGTCTCCACCCCCATCGTTCTGCCCGGACACTGAGGTCCAGCACCGAGGGCCTTTTGGCGGTTCCCTCGCTGCGAGAAGCCAAGTTACATGGAACCCGGCAGAGGGCCTTCTCAGTAGTGGCACCCGCCTTGTGGAACGCCCTCCCACCAGATGTCAAAGAGAAAAACAACTACCAGACTTTTGGAGGACATCTGAAGGCAGCCCTGTTTAGGGAAGCTTTTAATGTTTAATAGATTATTGTATTTTAATATTTCTGTTGGAAGCAGCCCGGAGTGGCTGGGGAAGCCCAGCCGGATGGGTGGGGTATAAATAATAAATTATTATTTAAATTATTATTTCTGCTTTGGTTATACTGTTAGAAATGCATAGACAGATAATCATGAAATTATTGTGAGGTTTAATAAGTTAACTGTGTATATTTGGGCAACTTTTCTGCTATACTTTATTGGAAGGAGATGAACAATCATTTCCTTAATAACAATTTAAACAATTTATTTAACTAAAACAATAAGATTATAGCATATGTATTCATGTTTGTTAACTGATGTGGTTAAACATTTTTTTAAAAAAATTAGACTGAATGTTGTTGTTGTTGTTGTTTAGTCGTTTAGTCGTGTCCGACTCTTCGTGACCCCATGGACCATAGCACGCCAGGTACTCCTGTTTTGCACTGCCTCCCGCAGTTTGGTCAAACTCATGTTCGTAGCTTCGAGAACACTGTCCAACCATCTCGTCCTCTGTCGTCCCCTTCTCCTAGTGCCCTCAATCTTTCCCAACATCAGGGTCTTTTCCAAGGATTCTTCTCTTCTCATGAGGTGGCCAAAGTATTGGAGCCTCAGCTTCAGGATCTGTCCTTCCAGTGAGCACTCAGGGCTGATTTCCTTAAGAATGGATAGGTTTGATCTTCTTGCAGTCCATGGGACTCTCAAGAGTCTCCTCCAGCACCATAATTCAAAAGCATCAATTCTTCGGCGATCAGCCTTCTTGATGGTCCAGCTCTCACTTCCATACATCACTACTGGGAAAACCATAGCTTTAACTATACGGACCTTTGTCAGCAAGGTGATGTCTCTGCTTTTTAAGATGCTGTCTAGGTTTGTCATTGCTTTTCTCCCAAGAAGCAGGCGTCTTTTAATTTCGTGACTGCTGTCACCATCTGCAGTGATCAAGGAGCCCAAGAAAGTAAAATCTCTCACTGCCTCCATTTCTTCCCCTTCTATTTGCCAGGAGGTGATGGGACCAGTGGCCATGATCTTGGTTTTTTTGATGTTAAGTTTCAGGCCATATTTTGCGCTCTCCTCTTTCACCCTCATTAAAAGGTTCTTTAATTCCTCCTCACTTTCTGCCATCAAGGTTGTGTCATCTGCATATCTGAGGTTGTTGATATTTCTTCCGGCAATCTTAATTCCGATTTGGGATTCATCTAGTCCAGCCTTTCGCATGATGAATTCTGCATATAAGTTAAATAAGCAGGGAGACTGTAATGGTCGGTGGCTCTCACTTGCCCGTCCCAGCCAATCTCTTGACTTGAGCAGCTTGTGGGAAACACACAACTCGGCGCTTCTCTTGTGAGCCGTAGTCAAAACAATTTCCCAGTAGTTCGCTACCACCACCCTTTCTCACTTGCACCTGGCCAGAGAGTCTAAAAGGGATAGCTCTCCGCCTTGTTACAAGGTTGCAAGCCTCTGACTACTCTTAGTAGAATTGGCAGAAATTCAACTGGTTTGGTTTCTTTACTCAAACCCAGGCACACTCACTTGTGCAGCCCAACACTCAGTATGCGACCAAATGGTCAAGGGACCGGACTAGTTGCCCCACCCTGAACAATACTCAAGGTCCAAACCAAAATATACCTTTTCAAGGCTTTATTAAAAAGTGTAAAACATACAACTTGTGAGGTTACAGAGATAGCAAATAATAAACATAAGCATACAAATTGCTCTAACTAAAGGATACATACGGTTACGCAGATATATCTTGTTGTAAAGCTTTCAGAAGGCGCAGCCCGCAGGCCCCCCTTCCCTTCTCACAGCTTCATACTGGCAGAAGCTCTGGCAAAATTGCAAGTGGCAAAATGCAAAGTTCTAACGCTAGAACTCCCAAGTTATGGGGAAAGGGTCAGGTGGGGTTCCGTTTTCCCACCAATGGAAATAAGGCTCCAATTAGCAATTTACCAATGATGGCAGGTGTAACCCATTTGTCTTCACCTGTCTTACTTCACACTCTGATTTAACACTAGCAAATAGTAAGACAGTTCTCTCATTCCCTCCCAACTTATCAGGGTCAAACCGACCTCAGGTGGACAGGATAGTCTGATTAAACCCCCTCCCGTCCGTACCATAAGGAAATAGGGAACACCGGTGTTTCTTCTTCAGCCAAAGGCAATTACCACATTCCTTTGCAGGCAGCTAATTGGGGCTAGCAGAGAGGGACTTGGCAAGTTTTGTTAAAGGCCCAGCCTCCTCTTGCTGTCTCTCCCAGCATCCATTGCTCTTAACCAAGGATTCAGAATTGTTCATACTATAACTCCCATGCCATATCCATGACAGAGACAATATACAACCTTGTCATACTCCTTTCCCAATTTTGAACCAATCAGTTGTTCCATATCCAGTTCTAACTGTAGCTTCTTGTCCCACATAGAGATTTCTCAGGAGACAGATGAGGTGATCAGGCACTCCCATTTCTTTAAGAACATGCCATAGTTTGCTGTGGTCGACACAGTCAAAGGCTTTTGCATAGTCAATGAAGCAGAAGTAGACGTTTTTCTGGAACTCTCTAGCTTTCTCCATAATCCAGCGCATGTTTGCAATTTGGTCTCTGGTTCCTCTGCCCCTTCAAAATCCAGCTTGCACTTCTGGGAGTTCTCGGTCCACATACTGCCTAAGCCTGCCTTGTAGAATTTTAAGCATAACCTTGCTAGTGTGTGAAATGAGCGCAATTGTGCGGTAGTTGGAGCATTCTTTGGCACTGCCCTTCTTTGGAATTGGGATGTAGACTGATCTTCTCCAATCCTCTGGCCATTGCTGAGTTTTCCAAACTTGCTGGCATACTGGGTGTACCACCTTAACAGCATCATCTTTTAAAATTTTAAATAGTTCAGCTGGAATATCATCACTTCCACTGGCCTTGTTATTAGCAGTGTGTTCTAAGGCCCATTTGACTTCACTCTCCAAGGTGTCTGGCTCAAGGTCAGCAACCACACTACCTGGGGTGTACGAGACCTCCATATCTTTCTGGTATAATTCCTCTGTGTATTCTTGCCACCTCTTCTTGATGTCTTCTGCTTCTGTTAGGTCCTTACCACTTTTGTCCTTTATTACGGTAATCTTTGTACGAAATGTTCCTTTCATATCTCCAATTTTCTTGAACAGATCTCTGGTTTTCCCCATTCTATTGTTTTCCTCTATTTCTTTGCATTGCTCATTTAAGAAGACCCTCTTGTCTCTCCTTGCTATTTTTTGGAAATCTGCATTCAGTTTCCTGTATCTTTCCCTATCTCCCTTGCATTTTGCTTGCCTCCTCTCCTCCGCTATTTGTAAGGCCTCGTTGGACAGCCATTTTGCTTTCTTGCATTTCCTTTTCCTTGGGATGGTTTTCGTTGCTGCCTCCTGTATAATGTTACGAGCCTCCATCCATAGTTCTTCCGGCACTCTGTCCACCAAATCTAAATCCTTAAACCTGTTCCTTGCTTCCACTGTGTATTCATAAGGGATTTGATTTAGATTGTATCTTACTGGCCCAGTGGTTTTTCCTACTTTCTTCAGTTTAAGCTGGAATTTTGCTATAAGAAGCTGATGATCTGAGTTACAGTCAGCTCCAGGTCTTGTTTTTGCTGACTGTATAGAGCTTCTCCATCTTTGGCTGCAGAGAATATAATCAATCTGATTTCAATGCTGCCCATTTGGTGAGATCCATGTGTAGAGTCGTCTCTTGTGTTGTTGGAAAAGAGTGTTTGTGATGACCAGCTTGTTCTCTTGACAGAACTCTATTAGCCTTTGCCCTGCTTCATTTTGAACTCCAAGGCCAAACTTGCCAGTTGTTCCTTTTATCTCTTGATTCCCTACTTTAGCATTCCAATCCCCTGTAATGAGAAGAACATCCTTCTTTGGTGTCATTTCTAGAAGGTGTTGTAAGTCTTCATAGAATTGGTCAATTTCACTTTCTTCAGCACCGGTAGTTGGTGCATAAACTTGGATTACTGTGATGTTAAAAGGTCTGCCTTGGATTCGTATTGAGATCATTCTGTCATTTTTGAGATTGCATCCCATTACAGCTTTTGCCACTCTTTTGTTGACTATAAGGGCCACTCCATTTCTTTTACGGGATTCTTGCCCACAGTAGTAGTAGATATGATAGTCACCCGAACTGAATTCACCCATTCCCTTCCATTTTAGTTCACTGATGCCCAGGATGTCAATATTTATTCTTGCCATCTCATTTTTCACCACATCCAGCTTACCATTATCCATGGTTCTTACATTCCAGGTTCCTATGCAATACTTTTCTTTACAGCATCAGACTTTCCTTTCGCTTCCAGGCATATCCGCAACTGAGCGACCTTTTGGCTATGGCCCAGCCGCTTCATCAGCTCTGAATCTACTTGTACTTGTCCTCCGCTCTTCCTCAGTAGCATGTTGGATGCCTTCCGACCTGAGGGGCTCATCTTCCAGCGTTATAACTTTTATATGCCTGTTGTCTTTGTCCATGGAGTTTTCTTGGCAGGGATACTGGAGTGGCTTGCCAGTTCCTTCTCCAGGTGGATCACATTTAGTCAAAACTCCCCATTATGACCTATCCATCTTGGGTGGCCCTGCATGGCATAGCTCATAGCTTCTCTGAGTTATTCAAGCCCCTTCGCCGCGACAAGGTATTGATCCATGAAGGGGAGACTGAATTTTAGCACATATGAAAAACTTAAAACAAATCCTTATTTCCCAGTGAATAGCCTTTGGACTATAATGCAACTTAAACAGAAAACTATATTTCGAAAGATTTCTCCTCCAAAAGCATGTTATTATAGAAATCCAATTTATTGTTTTTTTTAAAAAAAATCCGATTTAAATCAAAGAAATCTGATTTTTTTATCATTGATTTTTATTCACCCTGGTCTGATGTTACGCAGCGTGAACCAGGATCCCCCAACCTGGTGCCCTCTAAATGTTCTGGACCATATGCTGGCTGGGGCTGGTGAGAGCATGTAGAAGGGTTCAAGTTGAGGGGAACTGCCATGAACTATCACAGGGATAGGCAAACTCGGCCCTCCAGCTGTTTGGGGACTACAAGTCCCATCATCCCTAGCTAATAGGACAAGTGGTCAGGAATGATGGGCATTGTAGTCCCAAAACAGCTGGAGGGCCGAGTTTGCCTCTGCCTGAACTGTCGGGAGCCCGACAGTTCAGGCTCTCAAGAGCAGTTTCTTTGCCAGGCATGTGAGGCATGTGCATTTGGCAGAGCACGCAAGCAAATACTTTAGGCAACAGAAAACTGAATCAATCAGAAGACTAGGGGGTGGTCTTTTTTCTGTTTGTCATTATGGTATGTATTTTGGTGCTTTTATATTGTAAACCGTCCTGTGATCTTTGGAAGAAGGGCAGTACAGAAGTTTAATAAAGAATAGGAATAGCCACAATGCCTAGGTTCTGTCGGTTCATGGCAGGAAACAAAGTGCTTTAAATGAATGGGGTGTTTCTCAGTCCAGAGGCTTTATTCCATCTTGTTTGGAGTGTTACTAATCTATAATGAAAAGGTTTTCAAGAATACCTTTTAAAAAAAACCCCAGAGGCCTTTTTGTTTGAAATAGTTGGAGATGAGATCCCCCCAAAAGATGGTATATTCTTTTTGTATGCCACAACTGCAGCTAGATTATTAATAGCTAAATCTTGGAAATCTCAAGAAATACCCACCATTGATGACTGGCAGATGAAGATGATGGACTATATGGAACTTGCCAAGATGACCGGAAGGATCCGCGACCAGAAGGAGGAGACGGTCAAAGAAGACTGGAAGAAATTTAGAGACTATTTAAAGAAATATTGCAAGATCTAATTAATCTTTAAGGAAGCAGTGTATAGGCTTTAGGCAATATAACAGAAATTGTATTTAGGTTAGAAAGATAAGACTTCCGCTCGTGCTCGTCGGGAGTTATGGCTGACCCGTACCATCATCCCCGACCTCCATGGGGAATTTGGCGGCTGCTAGGGGAGTAAAGCAGTCTCCCCACCCTCCCGGGTTTGATGGGAGCACCGGGTTTGATGGGGTTTGTGAGCACCTAGAAAGAAACTCTGTGATCACTAAAAGTCAGCATGGGTTTCTGAAAAATAAGTCATGTCAGACGAATCTGATCTCATTTTTTGACAGAATTACAAGCCTGGTAGATGAAGGGAACGCTGTGGATGTAGCCTATCTTGATTTCAACAAGGCCTTTGACAAGGTGCCCCATGATATTCTTGTAAAGAAGCTGGTAAAATGCGGGCTAGACAATGCTACCATTCAGTAGATTTGTAACTGGCTTACTGAACGAACCCAAAGGGTGCTCATCAATGGCTCCTCCTCATCCTGGAGAGTAGTGACTAATGGGGTGCCACAGGGTTCTGTCTTGGGCCCAGTCTTGTTCAACATCTTTATCAATGACTTGGATGATGGGCTTGAGGGCATCCTGAGCAAGTTTGCAGACGACACCAAATTGGGAGGGGTGGCTAATACCCCAGAGGACAGGATCACATTTCAAAATGACCTTAACAGATTAGACAACTGGGCCAGAGCAAACAAGATGAATTTTAACAAGGAGAAATGTAAAGTACTACACTTGGGCAAAAAAAAAATGAAAGGCACATTTACAGGATGGGAGACACCTGGCTTGAGAGCAGTACATGTGAAAAGGATCTAGGAGTCTTGGTAGACCACAAACTTGACATGAGTCAGCAGTGTGATGCAGCAGCTAAAAAAGCCAATGCAATTCTGGGCTGCATCAATAGGAGCAGGGCCGTCTTAAGCACCTTTGGCGCCCTGGCGCCATGGTGCGACGGATCCCTCCGCCGCCCACCGCCGCCCCGTTTTCCAGCGCGGCGGGCGGGCGGGCTCAGCGTGCAGCGTGGTCGTCAAGGACACTGCTGCGCAACGGGCGGGCGGGCTTGCTGCGCGGCGGAGCGGACGGGCAGCGCGGCTGTGTGGCGCCCCCCCTGGCGGGCCGGCGCCGTGGCAGCCTGCGCCACCCAGCCTGGCCGTAGAGCCAGCCCTGAATAAGAGTATAACATCTAGATCAAGGGAAGGAATAGTACCACTGTATTCTAATCTGGTCAGACCTCATCTGGAGTACTGTGTCCAGTTCTGGGCACCACAGTTCAAGAAGGATACTGACAAGCTGGAACGTGTCCAGAAGAGGGCAACCAAAATGGTCAAAGGCCTAGAAACGATGCCTTATGAGGAACGGCTTAGGGAGCTGGGTATGTTTAGCCTGGAGAAGAGAAGGTTAAGGGGTGATATGATAGCCATGTTCAAATATATCAAAGGATGTCATATAGAGGAGGGAGAAAGACTGTTTTCTGTTGCTCCAGAGAAGCGGACACGGAGCAATGGATTCAAACTACAAGAAAGAAGATACCACCTAAACATTAGGAAGAACTTCCTGACAGTAAGAGCTGTTCGGCAGTGGAATTTGCTACCAAGGAGTGTGGTGGAGTCTCCTTCTTTGGAGGTCTTTGACAGGCATATGTCAAGAATGCTTTGAATGCTTTGAGGCTTGACAGGCATATGTGAAGAATGCTTTGATGGTGTTTCCTGCTTGGCAGGGGGTTGGACTGGATGGCCCTTGTGGTCTCTTCCAACTTTATGATTCTATGATTCTATGAGGGGGGGGGGCTGGGCCGAGCACCCATGGGGGCCGGAACTCCTGGAGGCCACCCTGTTCGAGCGCGAGTTCCATGATTTAAGAGAAATAATTGAATTTAAATTCATGGACATGCTTCAAAAGACGGGGGAGAAGATACTGCCAGGAATTCCAGCTGCTGAGTGATAAGAGAATCGAGGGAATACCACATCAAGGAAAAAAGAATGATTTGGACGGAACGAAAAGGGAGGAGAACTTTTTATTTTCTATACCTTAAGATGTACTTAACACCTTCCCTGACGGACGGTCCTAAATATTTGGAACAAATGAGAAATTAGGATGTTTATCTCAAAAGCTGCGACAAAAGAGGAGGTAATAACTAGAGGAATCCCCAGACTTTGAAGCATGGGAAGTCAAAAAATTTATGATTTGGCATAATATTTGGTTTAATTGATATGTAATTGTATAATCTGAAATAATTGATGTGATATAATTGGTTTGTAATTGGAAAATTTAATAAATGGTTTTTGTTTTGTTTTTTTTTAAAAGGAATATATGATTTAAAAAATTCTTTTTTGAAATGTATGGTTTTAGAAGAGGAACCTGCTGAAAGTTAAAAAATGGACAATGTAGCTCAGAGGGGGAGAATGAGGCAAGTCCCCATATATTGAAAAGGACAATGTAAGGAATGGTAAAATTATAGGTGTTAATTTTTTGCTGTTTTTTTCTTTTCTTTTGTTTGTTTGTTTGCTTGCTTGTTTGTCTGTTTTGTTACTAGTGCATAAAATCAATAAAAATTATTACTTAAAAAAGGAGTGTTACTTAAAAAAAAGAATTGATTGCAATAGATTTTACTGCAAATGATTTTTGCAAGAAGTCTGTTTCTAGGCATGTGGGTTTTTTTTTAGAGAAGATAAGTGGCAAATAAATGTCAACTGTTCTCTAGGCAAGAAACATGACCATTTTCTTCTGCCTTGTCCCAGGTTACACCTGCCTCCAGCCTCAGAGCTGCTGTCCCTGCACAGCAGAAGACATCCCAGGCTGGATATAACAGGGTAAGTCCTGAGTATTGTAGATGATGATGTTTAGCCTAACTTCTCCTCTTTCCTGATTATTTAAATTATCTATGTCCCCCACCCCCCGTGGCACCGCCTGCCCCTCCTTCTGCTCCCTTTGGAGATTTGGGCCTGAATGTTGTTGTTGTTTAGTCGTTTAGTCGTGTCCGACTCTTCATGACCCCATGGACCAGAGCACGCCAGGCACTCCTGTCTTCCACTGCCTCCCGCAGTTTGGTCAAACTCATGTTCGTAGCTTCGAGAACACTGTCCAACCATCTTGTCCTCTGTCGTCCCCTTCTCCTAGTGCCCTCCATCTTTCCCAACATCAGGGTCTTTTCCAGGTAGTCTTCTCTTCTCATGAGGTGGCCAAAGTCTTGGAGTCTCAGCTTCAGGATCCGTCCTTCCAGTGAGCACTCAGGGCCGATTTCCTTCAGAATGAAGAGGTTTGGTCTTCTTGCAGTCCATGGGACTCTCAAGAGTCTCCTCCAGCACCATAATTCAAAAGCATCAATTCTTCGGCGATCAGCCTTCTTGATGGTCCAGCTCTCACTTCCATACATCACTACTGGGAAAACCATAGCTTTAACAATAAGGACCTTTGTCGGCAAGGTGATGTCTCTGCTTTTTAAGATGCTCGTGACTGCTGTCACCATCTGCAGTGATCAAGGAGTCCAAGAAAGTAAAATCTCTCACTGCCTCCATTTCTTCCCCTTCTATTTGCCAGGAGGTGATGGGACCAGTGGCCATGATCTTGGTTTTTTTGATGTTGAGCTTCAGACCATATTTTGCGCTCTCCTCTTTCACCCCCATGAAAAGGTTCTTTAATTCCTCCTCACTTTCTGCCATCAAGGTTGTGTCATCTGCATATCTGAGGTTGTTGATATTTCTTCCAGCAATCTTAATTCCGGTTTGGGATTCATCTAGTCCAGCCTTTCGCATGATGAATTCTGCATATAAGTTAAATAAGCAGGGAGACAATATACAACCTTGTCGTACTCCTTTCCCAATTTTGAACCAATCAGTTGTTTTGTATCAAGTTCTAACTGTAGCTTCTTGTCCCACATAGAGATTTCTCAGGAGACAGATGAGGTGATCAGGCACTCCCATTTCTTTAAGAACTTGCCATAGTTTGCTGTGGTCGACACAGCCAAAGGCTTTTGCATAGTCAATGAAGCAGAAGTAGATGTTTTTCTGGAACTCTCTAGCTTTCGCCATAATCCAGCGCATGTTTGCTATTTGGTCTCTGGTTCCTCTGCCCTTTCGAAATCCAGCTTGCACTTCTGGGAGTTCTCGGTCCACATATTGCCCAAGCCTGCCTTGTAGAATTTTAAGCCTAACCTTGCTAGCGTGTGAAATGAGCGCAATTGTGCGGTAGTTGGAGCATTCTTTGGCACTGCCCTTCTTTGGAATTGGGATGTAGACTGATCTTCTCCAATCCTCTGGCCATTGCTGAGTTTTCCAAACTTGCTGGCATATTGGGTGTAGCACCTTAACAGCACCATCTTTTAAAATTTTAAATAGTTCAGCTGGAATATCATCACTTCCACTGGCCTTGTTATTAGCAGTGCTTTCTAAGGCCCATTTGACTTCACTCTCCAAGATGTCTGGCTCAAGGTCAGCAACCACACTACCTGGGGTGTACGAGACCTCCATATCTTTCTGGTATAATTCCTCTGTGTATTCTTGCCACCTCTTCTTGATGTCTTCTGCTTCTGTTAGGTCCTTACCACTTTTGTCCTTTATTATGGCTGATCAAATTCAAAATCTTTGCCGTATATGCGACAGTATTCATGTGCTTGGTCTTCAGTTGCCAACCTGTGTTTTTTACCTTTAAATTTAGAGGAAAGTCCTTCTGGAAATTCCCATCTGAATCTTAGGTTGGCTTTTTTCAGACCATTTGTTATGAACTGGTATCTGTGATGTTGTTGCCTTACGATTGGGGGGTTTCCTTGTACATAGTCACTTGAGACCCATCATCCGAGAGACTGCTTTCATAGCTTTTCTGCAGGATAGCATCTTTAATTTTCTTAGAAGTAAATGTTACCACCAAGCAGTTTGAAGCCTGACCTCTTTCTCGTGATCTATTAGATCGAATGCTGTAACTCTCTATTGATTCCATCAAAAATTCCTGACTCTCCCCCATCTAGTCTGCCAATGTCTTGGCTATGTACCGTACGTTGTAAAATCCTGTTCTCCCTCCTTTTCTGGCAAATCTCTTATTCTAAGGACATTGGATTTTTGTCTCATATCAAGCAGAGCAAGCTCCACTCATGTTCGTAGCTTCAAGAACACTGTCCAACCATCTCGTCCTCTGTTGTCCCGTTCTCCTTGTGCCCTCCATCTTTCCCAACATCAGGGTCTTTTCCAGGGAGTCTTCTCTTCTCATGAGGTGGCCAAAGTATTGGAGCTTCAGCTTCAGGATCTGTCCTTCCAGTGAGCACTCAAGGCTGATTTCCTTAAGACTGGATAGTTTTGATCTGGATAGGTTTGCAGGGGAAACACAGCCCAGAATAAGTAATGAGGTAGTACAAGAATACTTGGCTAGTTTAGTATTCAAGTCTCCAGGGCCAGATGAACTACATCCAATAGTATTAAAAGAACTGGCAGAGGTGATTTCAGAACCACTGGGAATAATCTTTGAAAATTCCTGGAGAACAGGGAAAGTTCCAGCAGACTGGAGGAGGGCAAATGTTGTCCCTATTTTCAAAAAGGGGAAAAGAGAGGACCCAAACAATTACCGCCCAGTCAGCCTGACATCAATACCAGGAAAGATTCTAGAGCAGATCATTAAGCAAACGGTCTGTGAGCACCTAGAAAGAAACTCTGTGATCACTAAAAGTCAGCATGGGTTTCTCATAAATAAGTCATGTCAGACGAATCTGATCTCATTTTTTGACAGAATTACAAGCCTGGTAGATGAAGGGAACGCTGTGGATGTAGCCTATCTTGATTTCAGCATGGCCTTTGACAAGGTGCCCCATGCTATTCTTGTAAAGAAGCTGGTAAAATGCAGGCTAGACAATGCTACCATTCAGTGGATTTGTAACAGGTTAACTGACTGAACCCAAAGGGTGCTCATCAATGGCTCCTTCTCATCCTGGAGAGTAGTGACTAGTGGGGTGCCACAGGGTTCTGTCTTGGGCCCAGTCTTGTTCAACATCTTTATCAATGACTTGGATGATGGGCTTGAGGGCAAGTTTGCAGATGACACCAAATTGGGAGGGGTGGTTAATACCCCAGAGGACAGGATCACACCTCAAAATGACCTTAACAGATTAGACAACTGGGCCAAAGCAAACAAGATGAATTTTAACAAGGAGAAATGTAAAGTACTACACTTAGGCAAAAAAAATGAAAGGCACAAATACAGGATGGGAGACACCTGGCTTGAGAGCAGTACATGTGAAAAGGATCTAGGAGTCTTGGTAGACCACAAACTTGACATGAGTCAGCAGTGTGATGCAGCAGCTCAAAAAGCCAATGCAATTCTGGGCTGCATCAATAGGAGTATAGCATCTAGATCAAGGGAAGTAATAGTACCACTGTATTCTGCTCTGGTCAGACCTCACCTGGAGTACTGTGTCCAGTTCTGGGCACCACAGTTCAAGAAGGATACTGACAAGCTGGAACGTGTCCAGAAGAGGGCAACCAAAATGGTCAAAGGCCTGGAAACGATGCCTTATGAGGAACGGCTTAGGGAGCTGGGTATGTTTAGCCTGGAGAAGAGAAGGTTAAGGGGTGATATGATAGCCATGTTCAAATATATCAAAGGATGTCATATAGAGGAGGGAGAAAGATTGTTTTCTGCTGCTCCAGAGAAGCGGACACGGAGCAACGGATTCAAACTACAAGAAAGAAGATTCCACCTAAACATTAGGAAGAACTTCCTGACAGTAAGAGCTATTCGGCAGTGGAATTTGCTACCAAGAAGTGTGGTGGAGTCTCCTTCTTTGGAGGTCTTTAAGCAGAGGCTTGACAGCCAGCTGTCAGGAATGCTTTGATGGTGTTTCCTGCTTGGCAGGGGGTTGGACTGGATGGCCCTTGTGGTCTCTTCCAACTCTATGATTCTATGATTCTATGATCTTCTTGCAGTCCATGAGACTCTCAAGAGTCTCCTCCAGCACCATAATTCAAAAGCATCAGTTCTCCGGCAATCAGCCTTCTTGTTCTTGAAGCTGCCAACATGAGTCTGACCAAACTGCAGGAGGCAGTGGAAGACAGGAGTGCCTGGCGTGCTCTGGTCCATGGGGTCACAAAGAGTCGGACACGACTAAACAACTAAACAACAACAAATTGTTGTAATAGGGGTGCGGGTGGCGCTGTGGGTTAAACCACTGTGCTGCTTGGGCTTGCCGGTCGGAAGGTCGGTGGTTCGAATCCCCTCGACGGGATGAGCTCCCTTTGTTTTGTCCCAGCTCCTGCCAACCTAGCACTTCGAAAGCACACAGTGCAAGTAGATAAATCAGTACCGCTCTGGTGGGAAGGTAAACAGTGTTTCTGTGCGCTGCTCTGGTTTGGCCAGAAGTGGCTTAGTCATGCTGGCCACATGACCCGGAAAAACTGTCTGCGAAAGCAGACAAACGCTGGTTCCCTTGGCCTCTAAAGCCAAATGAGCGCTGCAAGCCCAGAGTCGTCCGCGACTGGACTTAATTGTCAGGGGTCCCTTTACCTTTACCTTTAAAGAGTTGTAACATGACTCGGAATTCAGAAGATGTGGTTAAATTAATAGAATGTAGTTTTGCGTGGTAAGAAAACTATGTGTAAACGTGTAAAATTGCATACAAATCATTCAAACAATTGTCTAGTACTTGCAATCTATTATTATTATTTAGTCTTGCCTGACATTTTCAGAAGGTAAAATGGAAATTCTATTGGTGGGGTCTCCTCACTGTGACTCACCCAAACCTTCCCCAACCCTTAGAATGCCCTCTATCGATACTATGGACTCAAACTGCGGGATTCCAGGAGCACAGAGACAGTCCGCCAGTACTTGCAGTTACTGCTGACGTTGCCTCTGGAAGAGGAGGCAGACAGACAGGTGAGTGAATGTGTGGGATGTCCGGGGGGTCCCACCGAGACTCTCGACCTCCAGCCTTCTCCTGGAAGAGCCTCCTTCCTCAGAACCCTCCTTGATGGCTCCAACCTTCTGCTTCAAGCGCCTCCCAGCTCGTCCCTCCCCCAGGCTGCTCCCCAGTGTCCCACCACCACGATCCAGGCTCTAGGTGCCCACCACTCTTACTCCGCCAGCCAGTCCCCACCAGCCCTCTGTCCTTCTTTCCTGAATTGTCTCTGCTCGTGACCTTCGTTCCTCCAACTACACCACCCTCCAAGGTTTTCGTGCCCCCCCCCCAGTCACACCCTCAAAGCCCCTTATACATAGTAGGAACCGCTTTTCAGCATTCTATACATCTGGGGCAGATTGGTTTAATTTGGGGTTAGCTCAGAGCAGCCAACATGTGGCCCTCAATGCCTTTCTGGGCGGCCCTCAGCAACCTTTGAGGCACCCATACACACCTGTAGGCCTTGCCCTGGGCTTTGGGAAGGAGGCATGTGTGACCTGCCAGGGTCCTGGAGTCCTCCAGCTTCCTTCCCAAAGCCTAGTTAGCTCTTTCCCAGCTTTGGGAAGAAGACGGTGGGAAGGCTCTAGGTCCTGCCAGAGCCTCGTGCCTCCTTCCCCAAACCCAGAGCCTCACCTGCCTACCTTTGGGAAGGCAGCATGTGGGTCAGGTGGGTGTGTGGGTGTCAAATTTTGGCCTTGCTCCCCTCTCCCACACGACAAGTCAGTGTGCGGCCCACAGGTTCTGTGCTGATCTACTCTTGTGGCCCACTTGCTATGAAAAATTGGAGCACCCTGCTTTAGATTGTGCATCTTTGACGTTTGACGTGCATCATTCTCCCTAGGGCATTTCGGAGGCCATTAGCGTGGCAGCGTACGGACATCTCGCGCAGATTTTCAGGGGAGTTCGGGAGTTCGGGCACACAAGCAAGGCTGAGATGTCAGAGGTAAGGGTGTCAAGTGAGGAAGGAGCAGAGCAAGCGTGTAGGTTAGCCGCCCCCAGCCTGGTGCCCCTTCCCCATCCATGTGTTTTGAATTGGCGTGGATGTAAATAGCCACTAAGGACCCATCCCAATCTTTCATAGCCAAAGTATATGAAACAGACCCTGGGTTCCTCTGATCTAGAAAAACAGAGCTGCGTTGGAAGAGAATTCATCCTGCCCCATTTCAAAATATGCTCTTTTTCAAGGGATGGGATCCTTACCATTCCCAAAAGGCAATTGGATCTGCTCATCCTCTCAGTATGGAAGGCCAGAAAACTTCCTCTGGGGGGTATGTCTCATTCATCCTCAGGGCCGTCTTGTGCAGGCCACCGGGACTGCACCTAGAGCCGGACCCTAGATCTGATTTGATCCCTTTGCTCAGTCAATCAGTCAGTCAGTCAGTCAAAGGGATTCATCAGCCAGTGTGGTGTAGTGGTCAAGAGCGGTGGACTCGTAATCTGGTGAACCGGGTTCAGGTCCCCGCTGCTCCACATGCAGCTGCTGGGTGACTGAAATATCCTCGGAGTCGAGAGTGAATTTCATGCTCTTTATTCGGCTTGTAGTAGCAAGAAGAAGGGAAGAATGGCTCTTTCACCAAAACGTCTCCTATATACATTATTTACACAATGGGCCTTGCGTGATTGCCTACTTCAGGGCTGCTCCTGCAGGCCATTCAGGTTTCTGATTCACTTCCACCTGGAGCTGGATTGGGCGGCTCCTGCGGACCAAGCAGACTGCTGCATTCTGGATCCTATTGTTCTAGGATTCAGCTCAGTACATAACAGTGACCTTGGGCTAGTCCCACTTCTCTGAAGTCTCTCAGCCCCCCTCACCTCACAGAGTGTTTGTTGTGGGGGAGGAAGGGAAAGGAGATTGTTAGCCGGTATGAGACTCCTTCGGGTAGTGATAAAGCGGGATATCAAATCCATACTCTCCTTTTTTTCTTCATTGGTCATCACAAAAGTACAAGCAATACAAAAGTAGAGTGACTCATGTTTTTAGGTTGGTTGTCAGATGGCTGGTTGGCATTTCTTCAATAGTGGAAGCTAATGGGGACGATGACCCCCAAGGGTCATCTAGTCCAACCCCCTGCAATGCAGGAATCTCAACTAAAGCATCCCTGACAGATGGTCATCCACAACCTCCCAAGGGAGAGTGCTCTGCTGTCAGGAAGTTGCAGGGGTTCTCTGTGGTTTTGAATGAAGAGCCTCTTAGAGTTTGGAAGAGGGGAGGGAGCCAAACCCAAGAGAGAAGGCAGCCGGCAGGTTGGGAGAGGCAGAGAGAAAGAAAGAGGGGAGAGGTTTCAGCTGCAAGTAGCTTCTTTTTTTTAAAAAAGGGGTGCATTTCGGGGGCAGGGGAGCTGCCCAAGTTGCTCTCGTGTAAGGGTTCTTCTGCCTTCTGGGAGTGCCTGCTGGCCACATTCAAGTGTGCTTTAGAGCAGACCCATTGAATTGAATGAACATGACTAAGTTAGGCCCATTCATTTCCATAGGTCTCCTTGGAGGAAAGCATAGTTGAGTATCACTCTCTGTGTTCACCTCCATATATCACTCTCTGTGTTCACCTCCATATAATAATTAAGTGAATTATTACAAAGGCATAGTAACTGCGTGGAGATCTAACATCGTTCTGCCCGGACACTGAGGTCCAGTGCCGAGGGCCTTCTGGCGGTTCCCTCGTTGCGAGAAGCCAAGTTGCAGGGAACCAGGCAGAGGGCCTTCTCGGTAGTGGTGCTCGCCCTGTGGAATGCCCTCCCACCAGATGTCAAAGAGAAAAACAACTGCCAGACTTTTAGAGGACATCTGAAGGCAGCACTGTTTAGGGAGGATTTTAATTTTTAATAGATTATTTTATTTTATCTTTTTATTGGAAGCCGCCCAGAGTGGCTGGGGAAACCCAGCCAGATGGGCGGGGTGTAAATAAATTATTATTATTATTATTATTATTATTATTATTATTATTATTGTTATTATTATTATTATTATTACAGTTCCATAACCTAAGGGGGCCTTGGAGTCATGTGCCCCTGACTCTCCAATTCTCCAAGCCAGCTGGAAGGAGATCAGAACCTTTTCCTTCCATTTTCTGTTAACTTCCATCTAGTGTTACTTCAAACGCCCCAAACTATGGTTAATATTCACTGTGATTTGTTCAAAGGAGCCAGTTTCCTAATCCATGGTTAGAAGTTGGCTTGTTTCAGTTAGCCTTTGTTAAGATTAACCGCAGTGTGTCCTGATCCGGGCATCACTAAACTGTGGTTAGTTAAACTTGGAGGAAAAAGCTTCCAGCCTCCTTTTTGCAACTGTGCTAGAGGAGAAGGGAGCAGGAGCCGATGAGTCCAAGGCTCATTCACACAATAATCAACCATAGTTTATCACGGGGGAGGTGACCAAAATGGTGCCCTCCAGATGCTACAGACTGCAGCTCCCATCCCTCCTGACCAGTGGCCATGCTGGCTGAGGCCAATGGGAGCTAGAGTCCAAAACATCGGAATGCAGCCCTGAACTCTCTTGTGCTCTGCCAACCAAGAGAAATGAAACCCAGGAGTGTCTTGCCCCTGGATTTTTTCTGTGAGTTGGGAAATGACAAAGGAAATTTTCCAACCCTCCCTATGGAGAAGAGGTGCAGATCCACCTGGTTCATTTTAATTTTAAAAAAGCAGCTCCCGTGGAAGAGAGCACTGGTGGTCAGTCTACACTACACTGTCCTGCACTTTCTCACTGGTTGACTGACCGAACCCAAAGAGAACTCCTTCATGGTTCCTCATCATCCTGGGGGGAAAGTGACCAGTGGGGTGTCACTGGGTTCTGTCCTGGGCCCGTTGTTGTCCAACTTTTTTTTAACAAATGACCTGGACAAAGGAATCGAGGGGGTGCTCAACAAATTTGCAGATGACACCAAACTGGGAAGGGTAGCCAGTGCTGCAGAAGACAGAATTGGGATTCAAGATAACCTTCACAGATTGGATTACTGGGCCCAAACTCACAAAATGAAATTCAAGAGGGTCAAATGTCAGGTTCCACATTTAGGCAGGAAGATCCCGATGCACAGCAACTTACTGACTACTCAGATTTTCCCAGCTGCTAAGAGGTCCCAACTAAGTGGTGGTTTGCCTCCTATTGCGATGAAGGTTTCCAAACTCACTTTCGCCTCCCTTTCCTTCCAGAAGACAGGGGAGAGGAATGGCAGTCTCACCGTCATGCTTTGCTATGGCCAGATGGCTCTTGGGGCACGGCCAGAAGACCTGCTGTGCTTCATCGAGGTCATCGTGGAGGAGCTCCTCTTCCAATTCCAGAACACCAGGAAGGTAGGGCTCTCCTTTCCCCACAGATTCCTGTTGTTCGTTCTCTCGGCTATACCGTACTTTTCCATGTAAAAGACGAGGTGTTTTTGGAATTAAAAAAAGGATGTTTCAAAATGAGGATCATCTTATACACAGATAGTGCATAGGGGGAACGTGAGATTGGTTGCCGCTGCAAGCCGGAGATTGTCAGCGGCTCTTGTGCGTGTTACTGGTGGCTGCAGCAAGGGGCGGGGTTGATTGGCTGTTGCTGCAGCAATTGGGAAGGTGATTGGTGGTTTCTGCCGGCGAGGGGACAGACAATAGGTGGGTTTTGCGACACATTTGCGGCAGCATAAGTCCAGCGGGTGAGCCATTTTTTGAAAGCCCCCCCCAAATAATTGAACAACTGTGGGTAATCCCCCCCCGAAAGCTCAGCAACTTTGGGCAATCCTCCCCTCATTTTCTTAATTTGGACTCCCCAAAAATAGGGGGTGTCTTATACACGGAAAAATACGGTATACCCTGCCTTTCTCCTGTCAAAGGACTCCAGGAGGTGTGCCACTGTTTCCCAAGTGGTCCCCATCCCGGCACTGAGCAGACCTCCTGAGCTCCGTCAAGGTCCTTGCACCACATGCCTTCAGACTGTGCCCTAGGGCAGAGTCTCTGGCTTCATCCAGCAAAGGGATGTAGACTGGGGTGTATACTGACTCCACAAATGGGGTATTAGAGTGGTACCTTGGTTCTCAAACTTAATCCGTTTTGGAAGCCCGTTCTAAAACCAAAGCGTTCCAAAACCAAGGCATGCTTACCCATAGAAAGCAATGCAAAATGGATTAATCTGTTTCAGACTTTTAAAAACAACCCCTAAAACAGCAATTTTACATGAAGTTTATTATCTTGGAGTGCTTGGAGTGCAGCAACTGAGGAGGGAGCAGAAGGGCTTCTGCCTCTTGGATTGTCAAGGACCAAATGGAGCAAACAGCACGCAGACCTAGTGGTGGGAGGAAAAAATCCTTAAATAAGAGACATGGGGGAATGATCAATGGTCTTCAATGTCTGTATACTAATGCACAGAGCATGGGAAATAAACAAGATGAACTTGAACTCTTGGTACATCAAACTAAATACGGCATAATAGGCATCACTGAAACCTGGTGAGATGAGTCTCATGATTGGAATGTAGAAATAGAGGGATACAATCTATTTCAGAGAAATAGACCAAACAGGAAAGGAGGAGGAGTAGCGTTATATGTCAAGGATGTGTATACCTGTGAAGAGATCCAGGATTTAAAACTTCAAAGCCAAGTTGAGAGTATCTGGGTCAAAATTAAGAGAGAAAAATAACAGTGATCTCATTGTGGGAAGTTACAGGTAGGTAGCCGTATTGGTCTGACGTAGTCAAAACAAAATAAAACAATTCCTTCCAGTAGCACCTTAGAGACCAACTAAGTTTGTTATTGGTATGAGCTTTCGTGTGCATGCACACTTCTTCAGATACACATTGTGGGAGTTTTCTATAGATCCCCAAGCTAAACTGAGGACACAGATGATGCCTTCCTGGAACAAATGGCCAAGTATTCAAAAGGAAGTGAGATAGTAGTAATTGGGGATTTCAACTATCCTGATATTTGTTGGATGTCAAACTCAGCCAAGAGCATAAGGTCGAACAGATTCCTCACAGGCCTTGCCGACAATTTCATTGTCCAGAAAGTGGGAGAAGCAACGAGAGGATCAGCCATTTTAGATCTGGTCCTAACCAATAGTGATGACCTGGTTAGTGGGGTAGAAGTGGCAGGATCATGCTCTTCTGGAGTTTATTGTTCAGCGGAAAGGAGCAACCAAGCATACTAAGACTCAAATCCTAGACTTTGAGAAAGCCGACTTCAGAAAACTTAGGGAAACGCTGGGTGAGATCCCATGGACAGAAATACTAAAAAGGAAGGGAGTTCATGATGGTTGGGAGTTTGTTAAAAAGGAGATATTAAAGGCACAACTTCAGGCAATACCAATGAGACGGAAACATGGAAGGTGCCTAAAGAAGCCAGGGTGGCTGTCTAAAGAACTTTTAACTGAGTTAAGATTCATAAGGGATTTGTTTAGTCGTTTAGTCGTGTCCGACTCTTCGTGACCCCATGGACGAGAGCACGCCAGGCACTCCTGTCTTGCACTGCCTCCCGCAGTTTGGTCAAACTCATGTTCGTAGCTTCGAGAACACTGTCCAACCATCTTGTCCTCTGTCGTCCCCTTCTCCTAGTGCCCTCAATCTTTCCCAACATCAGGGTCTTTTCCAAGGATTCTTCTCTTCTCATGAGGTGGCCAAAGTATTGGAGCCTCAGCTTCACGATCATATCATATCATAAGGGATATGTACAAAAAATGGAAAAGGGAAATCACCAGAGAGGAATTCAAACATATAGCCAGCACATGTAGAGACAAAGTCAGAAAAGCTAAAGCACAGAATGAACTCAGGCTCGCCAGAGAGGTTAAAAGCAACAAAAAGGGCTTTTATGGGTATGTCCGTAGCAAAAGGAAGAACAAGGAAACAGTGTGGTCACTTAGAGGAGAATATGGTGAAATGCAGACAGGGGACAGAGAATGGGCAGAACTCCTCAATGCCTTCTTTGCCTCAGTCTTCTCCAAAAAAGAAAACAATGCCCGACCTGAAGAATATGGAGCAGATGATTCAGCAGGGGAAACACAGCCCAGAATAAGTAAGGCGGTAGTACAAGAATACTTGGCTAGTTTAGATGTATTCAAGTCTCCAGGGCCAGATGAACTACATCCAAGAGTATTAAAAGAACTGGCAGAGGTGATTTCAGAACCACTGGGAATAATCTTTGAAAATTCCTGGAGAACAGGCGAAGTTCCAGCAGACTGGAGAAGGGCAAATGTTGTCCCTATTTTCAAAAAGGGGAAAAGAGAGGACCCAAACAATTACCGCCCAGTCAGCCTGACATCAATACCAGGAAAGATTCTAGAGCAGATCATTAAGCAAGGAGCACCTAGAAAGGAACGCTGTGATCACTAAAAGTCAGCATGGGTTTCTGAAAAATAGGTCATGTCAGACTAATCTGATCTCATTTTTTGACAGAATTACAAGCCTGGTAGATTAAGGGAACGCTGTGGATGTAGCCTATCTTGATTTCAGCAAGGCCTTTGACAAGGTGCCCCATGATATTCTTGTAAAGAAGCTGGTAAAATGAGGGCTAGACAATGCTACCATTCAGTGGATTTGTAACTGGCTTACTGACCGAACCCAAAGGGTGCTCATCAATGGCTCCTCCTCATCCTGGAGAGTAGTGACTAGTGGGGTGCCAGAGGGTTCTGTCTTGGGCCCAGTCTTATTCAACCTCTTTATCAATGACTTGGATGATGGGCTTGAGGGCATCCTGAGCAAGTTTGCAGATGACACCAAATTGGGAGGGGTGGCTAATACCCCAGAGGACAGGATCACATCACACTTCCAAATGACCTGAACAGATTAGACAACTGGGCCAAAGCAAACAAGATGAATTTTAACAAGGAGAAATGTAAAGTACTACACTTAGGCAAAAAAAATGAAAGGCACAAATACAGGATGGGAGACACCTGGCTTGAGAGCAGTACATGTGAAAAGGATCTAGGAGTCTTGGTAGACCACAAACTTGACATGAGTCAGCAGTGTGATGCAGCAGCTCAAAAAGCCAATGCAATTCTGGGCTGCATCAATAGGAGTATAGCATCTAGATCAAGGGAAGTAATAGTACCACTGTATTCTGCTCTGGTCAGACCTCACCTGGAGTACTGTGTCCAGTTCTGGGCACCACAGTTCAAGAAGGATACTGACAAGCTGGAACGTGTCCAGAAGAGGGCAACCAAAATGGTCAAAGGCCTGGAAATGATGCCTTATGAGGAACGGCTTAGGGAGCTGGGTATGTTTAGCCTGGAGAAGAAAAGGTTAAGGGGTGATATGATAGCCATGTTCAAATATATAAAAGGATGTCATATAGAGGAGGGAGAAAGATTGTTTTCTGCTGCTCCAGAGAAGCGGACACGGAGCAATGGATTCAAACTACAAGAAAGAAGATTCCACCTAAACATCAGGAAGAACTTCCTGACAGTAAGAGCTGTTCGGCAGTGGAATTTGCTACCAAGGAGTGTGGTGGAGTCTCCTTCTTTGGAGGTCTTTAAGCAGAGGCTTGACAGGCATATGTCAAGAATGCTTTGATGGTGTTTCCTGCTTGGCAGGGGGTTGGACTGGATGGCCCTTGTGGTCTCTTCCAACTCTATGATTCTAAGATCTAACAAGACCATTTCTGGGTTATTTTCAGGATTGAGTTAGTGTTAGGGTAAGGATTAGAATTAGGGTTAGGGTCAGTGTGACTTTATGTTTCCTTGTGATTTTGATTCAATCTCAATTTTTTAAAATCTCTTCTCCTTTTAGGACGAGACTCTGAAAAGGAGCTTCATCAAGGCAGCGATTCTAATCACCAAGGCACTTGTGGAATTAAATTTGGGATATAACATCTTCCCCCACAAGGAAGAGGTCACCAGCTCTATCATAGTGAGTTAAAAAGAAAAAAAGAGGGGGATCTCCTGGGGGTTTTCCACTGTGTGTGTGTGTGTGTGTGTGTGTGTGTGTGTGTGTGTGTGCAGAGAGGGGGTGCAGGGTAGCACCCCCCCTTCTCTCGTGTTTTAAATAGCGGTGTAGGTCTAGCTCTGAGTTTCATATTCTGAGCATCTGGTCCCAAACAATTTCTGGGTGGTCACGTTCTGCTGCAAACCCTCTTGAAAGGCAGCCCTACATTGTGGCAACCTCAGCAGGATGTCACCAGTGCCTGAGTAAAAGAGGCTAGGTTCTCCCAGGAGGAGAGGGCTGTCGATGGCTACCAGCCATGATTGCTATGTTCTACCTCCACAGAGGAAGGATGAAATGTTTCTGGATATCAGTTGCTGGAAGCCACAGGCGGGGAGAGGGCTCTTGTGCTCATGGTCTGCTCCCTAGTTTCACACAGACGTCTGGTTGGCCGCTGTGAGAACAGGATGCTGGACTAGATGGGCCATTGGCCTGGTCCAGAAGGCTGGTCTGATGTTCTTATGAGGAAAGATGGATCTGATTCCCAGATCCAGGAAGCCCACTCTTCTCCCCTGGCCCTAGGAGGACCCACTTGCCAATTGCAAAGAAGGTGTCAAGTGGGCTGGGCTGGAGAGGGAGCACAATTCAGGTCTTGGTCTTGGTGTGGTGGTGGCTGGGATGGAGCCTCCAGGTCTCTGACATGCTGCTGTGTGCTTCCCCACCACAGGAAATTATCAAAGCGGAGCCGGCGGTGCCGTTTTCAACTTACCTCCTCCGCCAGGCGATGGAGACCGTCGCACAGATGACGTAAGTATGGGGAGGTACTTCTAGTCTCCCTATAGCTTGTCACTGCCCCACCTATTCCTGGCACTTCCCTTGCCATACCCTGAAATTGTACCCCTTGGCCAGACACAGTGGATATTTCCTCACCAGGTTGATGGACTGCTGGGTGCTGATCATTTCCTCTCCCCTCCTTTCTCTTTCCTCTTCAGTGCCTTGAGACCACCCACCAACCAGCTCCTGCGGAGTAGGCTACTGCAGAGCACAATAAAAAAGGTCTTCGCTTTGCCCGTTACACAGAGCCAGGTAACTGAACTTTCTGCTTCTAGGGATAGGAATGGAGGAATATGGGGTTGCCAGGTTCAAGTGCCTGAGCTGTGTAAGCTACAAATGAAGGTGGAAGTACGATAGTTAGGGCCAAATGGTTTGGAACACCCCAAGGAAGTTGAGCCCAGTGTGGAGTCCTCTATCTTTATATCCCATGACCTGTAACCTTTCTTGATGTATGTCAAAGAACGTTGGATGTTTAGGACTCTTTGGGCGCTGTCTTTGGAGCCCTGCATAAGCTTTGTTACAAATTGGCTGAGCAGCTGGTGGCCAAGGCTGCCCTATTGCAATAGCCCTAATATACTGGGTCCCTAGCTGGATCTGCTGAAGCTTGCTGTGACTCTCTTGATTCTGTGTGCCATTTAAAAGGTGTTCCCTCACCTGGGCAATGGACAGGTGGTATAGAAATAAAGTCTTACCACAAGAGCCACCCCTGTGGCTCTTCCCCTCATTTTTCGTTCTGGCTACGGGCTGCAAAAAGACTTTTCTTTCTTTGAAAAGAAATAGAGTTGAAGAATGTGTGCTTCTCCAGATGGGCTGCCCTTGGCCCAAGAGTCAGGAGTGGTTGGAGTCCAGAGCACATGGGATTTCCATGGGGGTCTTCAGCTTTTAATGGCTTTTGCTTCTCTCCTTTCAGGACTTTTACCAGCAGACAGTCAATGCATGCATAAACATGCTGAGCAGCTTGCTGTCGGAGGCCCCCTCCCTGAAGACCCTGCAGCAGATATTGGAGGTAAGGGAGTCCCCAAGATGTCAGAGCAGATCCCCGGCAGGAGGACAGAACGCCTTGAAATGATTGCACCGGGGGGGGGGGGCAGCTGTGGCCAACTCACTGGTTGTGGATGCTGATGGTGAACTGGGCCTCTGTTCTGCTAGGAATGCTTGTGCAAGGCACACGTTCAACGATACCGTATGTCCTCTGCTGATGGTATTAGGGGAAAGGCCGAAGCTCAGGGGCAGAGCATCTGTTTTGGATGCTCAAGGTCCCAGGTTCAATCCTCAGCATCTCCAGGTGGGGCTGGGAAAAGACTCTCTGTCTGAAAACCCAAAGGGCCAGCTGCCATTCATCATTCCCTGTGGGCAACACCAAGGTTGGTGCATGAATGGCTGGGCTTGGGCTAAGGATGCGGCCTGCATTCCATGGCTACGGCTGGGCTGAGGTGGATGTTATATTATTGTAATTATCACACACACAAACACACAAATGGCAGATCGCAGGGCAGTTCACAACATGAAAATACAAAATGAGAACACAAAATACACAATAAAACAAAAACAAGCCAAGATTGAATTAATTTCTAATTCTATTAATGTTCAATGTGTTTCTTTTAATGGCTTATTTTTTCTATATCTCAAGTTGTTCTTATTTTGTTTGTAAGCTGCCTTGAGTCCCTGTCAGGGAAAAAGGTGGGGTATATAACAACAACAACAACAACAACAAAGGAGACCAAATTGAGCAAACTTTCTCCTTTACAAAACAACCCCTTTTTGCAATTTGTCCCCTCTATGGTCCCAGCATGATTGATCCAGCCAGTAGCTAAAGCTTTGTGAATTTGCAAACCCGGATTAATGCTTGTCCGTCCATGTGATGATGATTATTTCTCTCCCGCAGCACACAAATAGCTGGATAGACTCCCCCAAAATCTACGAGCGGGAAAGAGCTGTGAAGACCACCAGCTTTCTCATGAAATATGTTTCCGAGCATTTAAACTTTGATGTGAGTGACCAAGGCTTAATGCCGAAATTTCAGATTTATTTATTTTTAATGTATTACATTTCTATACTGTGGTACCTCCGGTTAAGAATTTAATTTGTTCTGGAGGTCCGTTCTTAACCTGCAACTGTTCTTAACCTGAGTTACCACTTTAACTAATGGGGCCTCCTGCTGCCGCTGCGCAATTTCTGTTCTTAACCCGAGGAATCACCATGAACTCACCTCCCTCATTCTCTTATAATGGCATCAAGGCCTACCTGAGAGGTTCCAGGACTGAGTTCCAGTGAGTTCTGGCTGGAAAAAAAGCCCTTGAGTGGGCTACCTAAGCACAGGTCTCTTGCTCTGCGCCCCTCTGCCACCTTTGCCAACTGAAAGCATGGCAGATGGTTTTCTCTTGCTGGGCTGTGTGGGACGAGGGCTGACTGTGCACCTCTCTCTCTCTCTCCACCTCCTAGATATCCCAGGATTTCCCCCTTCTGGGGCAGCTGGTGGCACTTTTATCCCTGCACCTGGCAGACAACGGGAAGGACATTGGGCCGCAATCCGCGGAGGCCTTGTACCACCTCCATTACATTTTGATATCCAGAATGGGTGAGTGGGATGCTGGGAAAGGGTATGTTTCTTCTCAGGGTGGGAGATCTGTAGCCCGACAGCGGCTGCTCCAACTCCCAACATCCCTGAGTGTTGCCCATGCTGGCTGCCGCTGGGGTTGATGGGAGTTCAGGAGGGCCAGAATTCGTGCCAGCACTGGCCTAAAGCAAACACCCCGTTGGCCAGAGATGAGAGGGCAGTCTGAGGGGAGGGATTCACTGCTTAGGAACATAAGAAAAGCCTTCTGGATCAGACCAGTGGCCCACCCCAGTCCAGCATCCTGTGGGAAACCAGCAATCAGAATTCGAACTCAAGAGCTCTTTCTTCTCCTGTGCTTTGCTGCCTCTGACTGCGGAGGCAGAGCATAGCCATCATGGCTAATATAGCCATGGGTAGCCTTCTCTTCCATGAATTTGCCTCATCTTCTTTGAAAGCCATCTTGGTCCATGGCCATCAATGGCTCCTGTGGCAAGGAGTTCCAAAGTTTAGCTGTGCACTGCAAGAAGGAGGACCATCCTGAAACTTCAGTTTCATTGGAGGCCCCGGAGTTCTCATGTTAGGAGGGAGAGAGAGGAAGCTTTCTCTCTCCCCACTTCCCCCTTGCCATACATTGCGTCTCCTCTTCCTCGCCGTTTTTCTAAACGGAACCCCCCCCCCCAATGCTGCAACCATAGAGCTCCATAACCACCCCACTCCTTTGGGTTGCCTTTTAGTTCTGATTTATAATTTTTTTTTTTAAAAAAAATATTTTTATTAATTTTCCAATTAAAACCAATTATATCACATTCAATATTTCAAATTATACACATATATATATCAATCAGACCGAATGTTATGCCAAATCATCTAAAGAATTTTTTATTTGGGTTCCCATGCTTCAAGAAATTGGGAATTCCTCGCAACTGTCCACTGCCGTCTTTTTTCTAAAGTTCAAATCGTCCTTCAAGTTCATAATAATCCAGATCTTCCCCTTACAGTCACAAAGATGTTTTCCACTTTCACGATTGTTTCCCAGCTGCTGATATAAATATCAAACAAAGTCTCACAGATGTTCTTTCTCCTGTGTGAGTTAATCAGTCCAGCCTCCCCATAAATCTTCTTAATGGAGCTCCTGTTGCGTTGAAGCAATTCGAAGTAGCGCCATCTTAAAAAGCTCAAATCACTTTCGCTTTCCTCTCATGGCCATGAAAATTTACGATCATTATAGAATTTACAGCTTTTCCAGGCAGGAGACCCAAACATCAAACCATAGACTCTTGGTAAATTAATGGATCTCCTTGCCCTATAGCTGAACTTAGCTTCAGGTCGCTGCTCCAATTTAAAGTGCGTCACAGCTCATAAATCCTCCGAACGCATTCAGAACTCCTTCCGTCCGACTAGGGGGGGGCTTTTCTCATCGGCAACTCCACATCTTTAAAAAAATATGCTCAGTAACAACAGTTATAAGGTTCAACTCACACAGTCTTTTGCTTCTCTTTCACTCCAAACAAGCCAGGACATCGCGTCCGGGAAGGTACGAGGCAACAATATGAAGAAAAAAAATAAAATAAAAACTCACTCCCCTTATCGCTCCGTCCCCATCAATCCTTCTTCCAGATGCAGTACAATCTTTGACTCCTCTCACTCGGCAGCATAAATTTCTCAGCAGTAAACAGCGCTTCTTTCCCTCCTTCTGAAGTATGTCCATAGATTTAAGCCTAATTATCTTCTTTAACCATGGAAATCCCCGCCATGCAGATTAGCGTCCGGGAGTCCTGGCCCTTGTAAGTGCTCAGCCCAAGCTCCCCCCACTCCAAAAACAGTCGGAGTGGGTCTGGGGGCATCGCGGGCCAGCGGCCCCTCTCCGTAACCCCCGGAGAGGGTAGGGGGTTGCCATTTACTCCCCTAGCAACCGCCAAATTCCTTACAAAGGTCAGAGAGATGGAAAACAGGTCCGCCATTCCTGCAGGCGGAAACCGGAACCCCTGATTTATAATTTTTGAGGTGAAATTGATAATATTTTTGTTGGTCCCAATGGGAAAACGGGAGGTTTTGAGCAGGGAGCACTAATGCTGTGTTCTTTTGTATGACCCTTCTTAGGAACGGAAGTGCAGAGCAGGGAGCTGCAGAGGAAGGGCCACGTGGTGAAGTGGGCCAGAGAGGACTTTTTCATCTCTGGCCCCTCCATTTACATCGATGACATCACCAAAGTGGCCAAGGTAGGTGTGGCTTTTTGTACTCTTTCTTGCTAAGACCGCAGCCAGCTCCCAGATAGCAGAGGTTTGTCCATTCGGGCAAATGGGGCCCTGCCCCACCAACCTCCTCAGGCAGCCCACACCACCTAGGGCAGGCTTCCCCCATCTCGGCCCTCCAGATGCTTTGAGACGACAATTCCCACCATCCCTGACCACAGGTCCTGCTAGCTAGGGATCATGGGAGTTGTAGGCCAAAAGCATCTGGAGGGCCAAGGTTGAGGAAGCCTGTTCAAATCCCCACTCAGCCAGGAAACTCACGGGGTCCGTCACAGCCTCTCGGTCTAAAGTACCTCATGAGGATAAAATGGGGAGGAGAGAGAACCATCAGAATTGGAGAGTTGGAAGGGATCCTGGGGGTCATCTAGTTCAACCCTCTGCAAGGCAGAGTGGATAGATAGGTCACTTTGTTTGTGAAGGCGCCCGTGGTCTACTGAAAAGTGGCCAGATGTGGAGCAGAAGAAAACTCCCTCTTCTTTCTTCTTTGTGCCAGGCCTTTGGGGAGCACCTCACGCCCAGCCAGATCAACGAGGTTGTGCTGATGGCGATTGACAACTTGACAGTAGAAGGCAGAGCCACCTCGCAGGCCGCAGGAGTCCTGCTGAGTTCCTTCCTTGAGGAATGTGGGATGGAAATGGAAGAGGTAAGGCTCAAAACAGAGGCAGAGAGCAGGTTTCCTATCAGTGAAACATTTTCTTTGAACGTAGAATTAGCTTGCTTCTGGGTAGTAAGAAGGCATTGGTTTCCACGTCTGTGGCGGGCGCCTCTGTTTCCATTCTGCTGCAGCTTGGCTTCCAAAATGGCAGTATTTTAAGTACATTCTTCCACCCTGTCCATGTCAATGCAAAGGAAACAGAATGTAGACAACACTGAGGTCAATGGACCACTGCTATTCCTAGGGTTAACAGGAGAGATGAGTCAAGCCGGCTCTTGGATCTGTTTTCTATTTCTTTTGTGGTTCTCTTTTGTAAGCTACATGTATTGAAAATCTAAATACACATTTTCAAGCAAACAAACGAATACTGTAGTCATTAAATTCCAGTACCTAATAATTTTTCCTCTCCCCCCCTCCACTGTCAGGGTCTCATAGTTGCTCTCTTCACACACAAACAGTAGTGGCAATGTCGTTCTATAGCTTTTATTTCTTGCTATTTACACAACTGGGCATTTCAATCTGTATCGTTGATTCGCGGCTTCTTTTCCGACCTTCCACCTACGTTCACGTAATCACGAGGGGGCTCAGGTCTTTGCCCCTCCCCTGACTCGGAACTTAACCCTTGCACGGTCTGTGAACTTGCCTGTTCACTTTCCTGCGTCTCTTTACTTTGTGTTCCCTCCCCCTCCATGGGCTGTAAAGAAAGAAAGAAAACCCTGCTTGATCCTGGCTCTCTTTCATCTTCGGTCGCAGGGTTTGCTATCTCTTCCTGCTGCTGCCAGTTCAGCCTCACTGGGATATCGTATGTCAGGGGACTTAGAACGTTTTCCCATTTCTGTGCATAGAGAATCCTAGCAGCTGTAGTCACATACCCCGTGTTTCTCCACAAATAAGACACCGTCTTATATTTATTTTTCCTCAAAAAACAACAACACGGTGGCTTATTTTCAGGGGATGTCTTATTTTTTAATTATATGTCCAGCCTAGCCTCTTCCTTGGCGCCCTCCAGAACTGCGCCTATCACTATGTCTTATTTTCAGAGTATGGCTTGTTGTTGTTTAGTCGTTTAGTCGTGTCCGACTCTTCGTGACCCCATGGACCATAGCACGCCAGGCACTCCTGTCTTGCACTGCCTCCCGCAGTTTGGTCAAACTCATGTTGGTAGCTTCGAGAACACTGTCCAACCATCTCGTCCTCTGACGTCCCCTTCTCCTAGTGCCCTCAATCTTTCCCAACATCAGGGTCTTTTCCAAGGATTCTTCTCTTCTCATGAGGTGGCCAAAGTATTGGAGCCTCAGCTTCACGATCTGTCCTTCCAGGGAGCACTCAGGGCTGATTTCCTTAAGAATGGATAGGTTTGATCTTCTTGCAGTCCATGGGACTCTCAAGAGTCTCCTCCAGCACCATAATTCAAGTATGGCTTATATTGCACAATTGCTTAGAAATCCTGCTATGGCTTATTTTATGGGTATGTTTTATTTTAGGAGAAACAGGATACACAAATAACTTCACCATCTTTTTTGGAACTTCTGACCCTATAACCCCAAAAGCTTCAGTTTTGTTTTGTTTGTTTGTTTTTCTCATCATATATCATTTCTCCGAAATCCCTCGCTTTCGTTCAGGTCCACCTCACTTTCTCATCCTGGTCTTCTTTTATCTTCTTCCAGCTGCCCATGATCATCAGGGAGATCTACCACCATCTCCCGAGCATCCCAGACGCCCGAACAAAGGACGAGGCCCTTACAGCAGTAGCCAACATCGCGGCGAAGCGGCTGACCCCAGTGCTTGACAGCCTGTTAGACTGCTCCACTGACTGGGATGAGTAAGGGCCTCTTAAAATTATTAACGAACATTAAGGAGAGAGGTGGTTGGGGGGTCCCTGATCTTAAATTATATTAAGCCTCCGCTTGTTTTTGATGGATGAGAGAGTGGATGGTATTAGAAAATCAAGAGCTCTTGGAATTGGAGGGATTTAGGAATAACAAAGGCTGGCACGCATACATATTACAGGAAAGCAGAGGGAATGATAAAAGTTTCACGGATCATATAATTTAAAAAATTGGTATTTTAAATCTGGGATGAATACAAAAATTTATTAGAGACAAAGACGCCCTGGTGGGCGTTGCCATTGGAGATGACGATGATGAGCGGCCGAGGTAAAAGTGGAAAATGGCCAACCTATCAAGAATTGATAGTGAAGGAGGAAGGAGATCAATTTGTAATAAAACCATATGAACAGACAAAACATCATTGTGCTAGCTGGTTACATTATCTCCAAATACAAAGTTTATTTTAAAAAACCATAAAGAAATAGGATTTATTGGGGGGAAATCTAAATTACAAGAAATTCTGATTGATAATATGGTTAAACCGCTATCCAAGATGTATAAATTTTTATTAGAGTGGGAATTAAAAGATGAAGAGATAAAATCTGTAATGACAAAGTGGGCCCAGGATTTAGGAAGACCAATTTACAAAACACAGTGGGATAAATTGTGGAGATCAACAATGAGATTTACAGCGTGTTCAGGAATTAAAGAAAACATGATGAAGCTTGTATACAGGTGGCATTTGATGGGAGTGTAAAGAAATAAATAAATTTTGGAATGATATATATGAGAAATTGAAGAGAATGTTAAAAGTCACATTTGAAAAAAACCCTGAATATTTATTATTAAGTTTAATCCCAGAAAATATCCCTAGAGATAGAGTTAATATTTTTTTGTATGCTTGTGATGCAGCGAGATTAGTATTAGCTCAAAAATGGAAAGGAACCGGAATACCAACAATCCAAGAGTGGCAAATTAAAGTAGTAGAGTTTATGAATTTGGCAAGGATGACGGCGGCAATGAGGAATATACCAAAACAGAGAACAGAAGCAGAATGGAGATATGTGGAAGAAAATATTGAAACAGAGTTATTGATTTGCTTTGAGTAGAGAAAACATGCAGGAATAAATCAATTTGAATTAATAAGAGGCAAAGCAAATTAAGGGATGATAGTAAGGGAAACGATATATTGGCGATTGGAAGCCAATTTTAATTTAAAATGAATTGATTTTATGTGCGTATGTTTATGTGTTATGATTTGATTTGGGGATGAGTTATGTTATGTTATGTTACGTTTGTTTAATTTGATATTGTATATTATTTACAGTTTGAAAGATTTAATTTGCCCAGCGAGTTTTGATCAATTTGGTTTGTCTATTTATGTTGATTAATTTATGTTGGGTGGCTTAAATGTGTATTTATGTTTATCCCCTGGTGTGTGTATAATTCTTTTTAAAAGTTTCTTGAATAAAGTTTATTTTTAACATGGGGGAAAAAAAAGAGATGAGTGTGTTACGGGGAAATAACATATAGGAATTAGGGGAGATTGCTTTGCCAATGTGCAAAGCTTTTGTGAGGTGGAAATGGGGAGAGCTGAATTTAATGTATGTATGTGCAATATAAAGCTTAAAGGGGGGGGGGCTGACCTGACTTTTTTTAAGAAAAGGGGGGAAAGAAAAAATCTCTTTTTAAAAATTGCAGAAGAGCCACAGCGGTCTGGAGAACTTTGGTCAGCAACCAGTATGCCAGCAGCCAGCTAATTAAACCTATGCTGAGGAGGATCCTGGGGAAGGGCTCCAATCCGCAAGTTCCAACAGCGGTAGGAAACCATTCAGTTTCTATGTTGCTTCCTGCATAGAAAGTTGGGAGATTTGACGATGACCTCTGCTGAATGACGTTCTCCTGTCTTTGTCCCTCCAGGCTACCAGCGCTCTGTCCCGGATACTCACCTTACCGGAGGCTTCGGGGCTGCTGGAACAGAACTTCCCCAGGATCCTGCTGGCACTCAGCCTCCGCCTCAGCTTTGTCCTGGAAAAGAGCAGCAGTACCATCACAGGCCCCTCTTCCTGCCTCGATCCGCTGGCGTAAGGGACCTACTAATGCATTTGGGGTGGCCCTCCCTTCTCTCTCTGGGCGCTTGTCAGCCTGACCCATAGCCGTGATGGCTCAGCCCTCCCCCCAAGAGATAGGCCTCCTTTCTACATGGAGGTTCTGCTAAGGTTAGGTAGCTAAGAGACCCAGGCTTCCCCAACTCCTGTACTCTTCAGTCGTTTTGGACCACAACTCCCACCAACTGGGCTGAAGATGGGAGTTGTAGTCCAAAACACCTGAAGGACACTAGGATGGGAAAGGATGTTGGATGGGCTGATTTTGGTGGGGTGAGACTCACGTCTCAGGAAACCTTAAGTCTCCATCACAGCCGAAAGGTTGCAGCTTGTGCTGGAACCATGTGGGAGGGTGCAGAGGGCGATGGTTGTGGTTGGATCCATCAGGCCAAGCAGCTCAAGACTGCAAGATGTCAAGGACCTCAAACTCCCCAGATGAACCTCCCCAGACCTTGTGATCATCATCAGAGGCCCCTCGTCATGTGCCTCCTCCACGAGAAGTCTGGAGGGTGGCAAAAGAAGAAGGGGTCTTTTCTGTGGTGGCTCCCATTAGTGCAACGCTCTCCCCAGGGAGGTTTGCCTGGTGCCTTCATTATATACCTTTAGATGCCAGGCAAAAAGGTTCCTTTTCAACCAGGCCATTGGCAGATTAACATCCTACGCCCTTTCAACTGTGTCTGTGAGAGGGAGAGGGGTTATTGGTTTGGTTTGTTCATGTTTTTCTTATTTATTTTGTGCTTCTTATCTTGTATTTTTATGTTGTGAACTGCCCTGAGATCTACGGGTGAAGGGCAGTATGCAAATTTTTAAAATGGAAAAATAAATAGTACAATATTCTTGGTTTCTTCACTTGACTCAGGACCACAGTGCAGGCCATGAAATATCTGGTTGGCCGTTTTGGAGGCATCACAGACGGAGAAATGTTCCACTTAGAAAGCTGCTGGGACATGCTGGCACGTAAAGAAACCTTTTTCGAAGGCATCCGTCTTCTTGCAAGGTAAGAAGGTGAAAAGGACTGGCAGGTGAGGCAAGAAGAGCAGCCCCCCCCCCAGGCCTGCTTTCTGGGAAATGGGGATAAACTTATGACTTATTTCAGAAAATGTATGTGCTGTTGCTTGTAGTAAAACAAACTTCAAAGCGGCTGAAAAGAAAAGATAAGAAAATATCGATTAGAAAAACTAACAACAATAATTTGAGACTTTTGAAAAATTAAAATAACAATAGACTAAAACCAGATTGGTCCCAGCTCCTGCCAACCTAGCAGTTCGAAAGCACGTCAAAATGCAAGTAGATAAATAGGAACCGCTCCAGCGGGAAGGTAAACGGCGTTTCGATGTGCTGCTCTGGTTTGCCAGAAGCGGCTTTGTCATGCTGGCCACATGACCTGGAAGCTATACGCCGGCTCCCTCGGCCAATAATGCGAGATGAGCGCGCAACCCCAGAGTCGGTCACGACTGGACCTAATGGTCAGGGGTCCCTTTACCTTTACCTAAAACCAGATTAACATTTGCACCAGCTTTCTAAACATCTGGAGGCAGTGCAAGACAGGAGTGCCTGGCGTGCTCTGGTCCATGGGGTCACGAAGAGTCAGACACGACTAAACGACTAAACAATAACAACAACAAGCCATGCACTCTCAAGCATCCCTTCCTTGAAGGAGAGCTAGATATTGGGATACGACTTGGGTGAAATTGGAGAGGAGCAGAGGGTAGTGACTGGAGCAACCCAATCAGGTGGGCGGGGTGCAAGTAATGTTGTTGTTGTTGTTGTTGTTTGTTGTTGTTGTTGTGCCAGCTTCAGGCTTGTGCATCCTTTGTCTCTTATTTTGATGTTACAGGACTTTGGCGGCATCTTCAAAAAAAACCTATAAAAGAATATTCAAAGAGGCCGGAAAATATGTACATCGCCGCAACCGAAAAGAGACAGCCATTGGAATGGCATTTTATTTTGCTGTGAGTGTCGGAAACGGGGAAAGAGGCGCTCCTGCTCATGGGCGTACCCAGCATGGGGCGGGGGGGGGGGGCAGGGGCCGAGCGAGGAAGGCAGGTATCCCGCCGGCCCAGAAGGGAAAGGGAATCCTCAGAGGGAGCCGCTTGAGCTCTTGTAAATGCGCGACGGGTTGGGGGGGGGTTGCCGGTGAGTTTCGCGGAGAGAAGGCAGGCGCCTTTCCCTCAATGCTGCGCTTCGTCGTCGCAAGCACAAACCAGCTCTGCTCGGCTGGCCTGGCGCTCCTTGCACCCGGAGCAGGGCGCCAGCTCCCCTTCCACCCATGGAGAGGGGCCAGTTTCCGGGAGAAGCGCCCCTTTGTCCAATTGGTGGGCGAGCGCACAGCCAGCAGCCCTTGAGCGAGCGAGCGAGCTCCAGAGAGGCGGCCATACATATAGTGTATGGACTATATTTTTTATAGAAGAATTATGAATACATAATAAAAAATGCACTTTTTATGCTCCAACAGGGGATGTGCGAATCCGAATCAGATTCGGATGCTTCTGTGCCCTAGCGCCTCATCTGGTCTGAGGGCAGAATCTCCAGGGCCAGGAACTCAATCATCTTTTCTGAAGACTATCTCAGCAGGGAAATCCTGCATATCTGGTGTTGGTTCTCGCCGTTCCTCATCTCCTCACGAGAAAACCCTGTCTCAGAAACCTTCAGCCCCGAGGTGGCCTGCGCTTGCGGAGGCGAGGCAGAGTGGAGCAGAGGGGCAGCCGCTTCACCTTCCCCAGTTTGGCTGGCCATGGAGCTTAGCTTGGGAGGCAGAGGAGGAGGAGGAAGGGCAGCAGCTGGAGGGGAGGCAGAGGAGGAGACAGCAGCCCCAGCAGTCGTCATCCAAGAGGGCTGGTTCCGCGAGACGTGCAGCCTCTGGGCTGGGCAGGCCCTCTCTCTGCAAGTCCAGGAGGTCCTGCATCACCAGCGGTCGCCCTTCCAGGAGATCCTGGTCTTCAGGAGCAAAACATACGGGAACGTCTTGGTCCTTGATGGAGTCACCCAGTGCCCAGAGAGGGACGAGTTTTTGTACCAGGAAATGATCGCTAACCTTCCCTTGTGCAGTCCCCCAAACCCACAGAAGGTGCTCATCATTGGGGGCAGCAATGGAGGAGTCTTGCGGGAAGTGGTCCAGCACCCTTCCGTGGAGTCCATGGTACAGTGCGAAATCGACGAGGATGTGATCCAAGCATCTAAGAAGTACCTCCCAGGGATGGCCGTGGGATATTCTAGCCCAAAACTTACCTTGCATGTTGGGGACGGCTTCGAATTCATGATGCAGAACCAGAAGGCTTTGGATGTGATAATCACAGACCCTTCCGACCCCATGGGTCCTGCAGAAAGCCTCTTCAAAGAAGACAGCTCTGCGGGACGACGGCATTCTCTGCTGCCAAGGCGAATGCCAGTGGCTGCACCTGGACCTCCTAAAGGAGATGTGGCAGTTCTGCAAGTCGCTGTTCCCCGTGGCCGAGTACGCCTACTGCACCACCCCGACCTACCCCAGTGGACAGATCGGCTTCATGCTCTGCAGCAAGAATTGAAACCCTAATTTCAGGGACCCTGTCCAACAGTTGTCCCAGAAGGAAGTGGAAGCAAGGAATCTGAAGTATAACTCAGGTGTCCACCGGGCAGCCTTTGTCCTGCCTGAATTTGCACGAAAGGCTCTGAGAACCCCGACGCAGATCCACCTCTGGCCTCGGATGGCCCGGCGGGACGGAAAACCCCAGAAGCCTCACCCACCTAGCGGATCGCCTCTGGCAGGCGGGCGGGCGGCCTGACATGGTCCTCGCTTGCCTTGCGGCCTCTAGCCTGCCAGCTAAACATTCATTCCAATTAGGTATTTTAAAAAAGGAAAGGACTCTGGGTTTGCACCCAGCCGCAGGACCCCTCTTCCAAACAACCCCCCACCCCCACCTACCTAGCTCAGGCTTTGCTATTGGGCCATTGCTTGAACTCGTCTCTCCAGCCTGTGGAGCATGAATGTAGAGCCTGAAAACCCCACCCTGAAAATGCCCTATTTATAACTGACCATTTATTTCCCTTGAAAGTGGTTGCCATCTAGTTGGGAAAGACCAGGCACAATGGTTTGATGCTCTGCCTTTGGAGGGGGCATGGGGATTGGCATTGGGTGGGGTGGGAGCTGGCATAGTTGGATATCTTTTCCCTTGCCTTGCTCCCCCTTGCCCCCCAGCTCCACGGAATGCCCACAACTCTTTCCTCCTTGCCTGATCAGGTGGTTTGGGTCACATGCCCCCTGCCTGCCTGCCTGCCTGCCTCGATTCCTGAGCCCATCAGCGGGATCTCTTGGCGGCGTTTTAATTGGGTGAGCTACAGACAAAGACCAGAGTTGTCTGTAGAGAACCGTTAACCTCTTTGTATAGTAAACGGAATCAAATTAAAAAAGAAAAGAAAAGAAAGAAACTTTCAGCCCCAGTGAAAACAAAGCTTGATACTCCTCAATGGGAGAAATGTAAGTCAGATTCATATACAACAGAAAATCGAGCCCCTTCCCCTCACGTTGTACAATAAAACCTTTTTTTTATCTCTCCCAAAAATATTAATACAATAACTTAACTAAGTCTTAATATACAATAATAACTCAACTAATCCTCATCTACAACCTCTTTATACTTCCAAATCTTTTATTAAACACTGCTAATCTTACCATTATTTCCTAAATAAACTTTAAATTTCTTCCAATCTTCTTCCACCGACTCTTCCCTCTGGTCACGGAGTCTCCCAGTCAGCTCGGACAGTTCCATAAATTCTATCAGCTTCAACTGCCAGTTGTCCACCATAGGTAAATCTTCAGTTTTCCAATTTCTTGCTAATACTATTCTAGCTGCTGTTGTGGCATACAGAAAAAACGTAATATCTTTCTTAAGTAGTTCCTCTCTAATTATTCCAAGTAAAAAAAGCTTCTGCTTTCTTAACAAATGTGTTTTTCAACACTTTCTTCATCTATATATATATATAAATGGTGAAGGTGCGTGTGTGTTATTCCCCACTTTTCTCCCACAAGCACTTATCCGTTCGCCCTGAAATTTGGCCACAACCTCAGGGTCACATGAGGGCAGGTAACCATGCACTTACACTGACCAGCTGACACACCTAACACAGGTAAAAACATGGATTTGTGGTCAAAAAAATTGCACCCCCAGTGGACATTCAACTAACAACGGACAAACATACTCCCACAATCCCTCACGCCCCGGAGACCACTCCTCCAACAGAGAACAAACCACCCGAGACCACGGCGCTCCTGACGGAACCATGCCCAGTTCGGACATTCCACACCCGAGACCAGACCGTTCCCCAGGGACCCGCGGTCACACAGGAGATTACGTACAGTGGTGCCTCGCTAGACGAAATTAATTCGTTCCAGGACTCAATTCGTCCTATGAAAATTTCGTCTAGCGAGGCACCATTTCCCATAGGAATGCATTAAAAGTCAATTAATGCGTTCCTATGGGCTCCGGGGGCCTGGCGGCGGCACGGTACTTGCTCTCTTGGCTCACGGAAGGCAGGCAGGGGCTTGCTCTCTTGCCTGCCTGCCTTCCCTGAGCCAAAAGAGGTGTGTGCCAGGTGGCGTGGGGGGGGGGGAGAAGCAGAGGTTCTTCCCCCCACCGCCTCGCCCAACAGAGCCGGCATTTGACGGGGCTTCCAAACCCCCATCAGATGCAGGCTCTGTTGGGGGGGGGGAATGAAGGAAGAGAAAGCAGCCCTTTCTCTTCCTTCCTTCCTCTCCCCCTGCCGCCGACAGCAAGGACAGATCCCGGGGTTCGGACAAGTGCTGCAAGAGCTTCTCCGAACCCCGGGATCTGTGCAGGCTCAGCAGCAGGCGGAGAAGAACAATTTCGTTCCTCTCCCCCTGCTGCCCTGTTGTCTGATCTAGAGAAGCCCCGTCTGATCTGCTCTGTGTCAGGCGGGGTGAGGGGAAAGCAGAGTCCGCTTTCCCCCCCACCCCACCTGACAGAGCCGCCATAGGACGGGGGTTCGGAAGCCCCATCCTATGCCGGTTCTGTCGGGCGAAGAAGCGCCCGACAGAGCTGGCATAGGACAGGGCGAGCGCAGCGGACGGGGCTAACAAGAGAAAGCGTGCTGCACTCGCCCTCAAGCTGGCCCGGGATCGGCTGTTTTAGCGCCGCCGCCGAGGCGAGCGGGAGAAAGCGGGGACTTCTCGCTGGCTACCTTCCCCAAGCCAAGGGGAAGGCAGCCGGCAAAAAGCCCCTGCAGCGCTGCACTCCAGGGGACGGAGCCGAATTGCGGTGCTGTGGGAACTTGTCGCCGTCTGCCTCCCCCTTGGCTCGGAGAAGGCAAACGGCGAAAAGCTCCCGCATCGCTGCACTTCGGCTCCGGGGGACAAGGCGGCATGGGAGAAAGGCACAGGATAGTTCCTTCGCCTCCCCCCCCCCGCCCGACAAAGGCGACATCTGATGGGGGTTCGGAAGCCCCGTCAAATGCAGGCTCTGTCGGGCGGGGTGGTGGTGGGGGAAAGCGGAGGAACGGATCTGTCCCTCCGCTTCTCCCCCCCTTCTTCCCGCGCTAGTTACCCTTTGTGTTCCGCTGCTCAGTGGAACACAAAGGGGAACCAGCTGCAGCTCGGTAAGAAGGCAGAGGAAGATCAGCTGACAGGCGCTGACAGTTCATCTTCCTTTGCCTTCTTTCCACGCTACAGCTGGTTTCCCTTTCGCTAGATGAATGCCCTGATTTTCTGATCGGAGGTTTTTATGGCCACGCTTCGCAAGACGAAGCGGTGGCCATAGAAAACCTCATCGTATAGCGGGGCAACCTCCGATCAGAAAATCCTTTCGTTAAGCGAAATTTTCGTCTAGCAGGGCATTCGTCTAGCGAGGCACCACTGTACCAGCGACCCCCTCCCACCCCGAACAAGCCCACTCCACACACCCACGGATCGCACCCCCGCCGATCCTGCCGCCTCTCCGAGCAAACCCACTCCACACCCCACCTCACCCCACTCAGGGTAATACGGTAATACGGAGGTGGTGAGGGGTTTGAAGGTGGGAGTTTGTTGGGGGAGGGGTATCTTACCTGGACACTTCTGTGGGATGTAAGTCTGGGATGTGGTCTGTCTCCCTGGGTGGAGGGGTGGGTTGGATCTGTGACCCAGGCTGTTTTCATAGGCGGACTAGTTCCAGGGGTGGGGTGGATATTAGATGTGGTCTGTCTCCCAGGTTAGTCTGCTCCTTCTTGGTGGCGGAATCATTGTAGCAGGCGAGGCCTGGGATGGGGAGTGATGGGGAACGGCCACATACCAGCGACCCCCTCCCGCCCCGACCAAGGCCACTCCACACACACACACACCCCACGGATCGTGCCCCCGCCGATTCCGCCGCCTCCCATGACCTCCTCCCACCCCGAACAACCCCACTCCACACACACACACACACACACCACAGATTGCACCCCCACCGATCCCACCGTCTCCCGCAACCCCCTCTGGCCCTGATCAAGGCCACTCCACACACACACACACACACACCACGGATCGCGCCCCCGCCAATTCGGCTGGACCCAGACAGCCTACGAAAACAGCCTGGGTCACAGATCTACCCCACCCCTCCACCCAGACTGCCCAGGGAGACAGACCACATCCCAGACTTACGTTCCACAGAAGTGTCCAGGTAAGATACCCCCCCCAACAAACTCCCACCTTCAAACCCCTCACCATCTCTGTATTACTGTATTACCCTGAGTGGGGTGAGGTGGGGTGTGGAGTGGGTTTGCTCGGTGAGGGAGGGGGTCACAGGAGATGGTGGGATCGGCGGGGGTGCGATCCGTGGGGTGGGGGTGTGTGTGGAGTGGCCTTGGTCGGGGTGGGAGGGGGTCGCTGGTACATGATCTCCTGTGCGACCGCGGGTCCCTGGGATCTCTGAACCTGGTCTGGGATATCTTACCCTGAGTGGGGTGAGGTGGGGTGTGGGATCTCCGAACTGGGCATGGTTCCCTCAGGAGCGCCGTGGTCTTGGGCGATTTGTTCTCTGTTGGAGGACTGGTCTCCGGGGCGTACTCAAAGTACAGACTTCGACAACTTCACTGTGTAGGTTTTCTTGCACAACGTGAGGGGAAGGGGCTCGGTTTTCTGTTTCAGTCACAGGTTTCCCATCTTTTGAAATAATTTTTTGTTGGGGAGAAGTGGACCTTCCCCTCAGTGGTTCATTTAGGGGTGCTTTATTTTTGCGAAGGGTATGTGGGTCAAGTGTATATGAATCTGACGGCTGGAATACGGAGGACACACCAGAGGAAAATATCATGGGGAAATTGACCAATGAGATTGCACAATGGTTAAGTAGGGAAGCAGAGGAGGTAGTACATACAATTCAAAATGCTTCAGGATCAAAACAAAAGCTACTAAAGCTATAGAAAAAATCCCAGGTGATTGTTTGATCATATTTAAAGATAGAGAGATGAGGAATCTGATTCTGAAGAAAAACAGAGAAAAAAGACTCTGTATTGATGGAAAATTGATAATCATATTTAAGGACACCCCACTTCGTCTCCTGAAAAAACAACAGACTTACAAGACTCTGACAAAAATACTGAGAAAAAATGAGATTGAATTCAAATGGGAATTCCCGGAAAGGGTCTCATTCTACTACAAATAAAAGACGTTTCAATTTAAAAATGTGGACGAGACAAAGAAATTTATGAGGAGATATAAAGAGCTAGGAAGAAGACACAGCAGCAGCACTTCAGCCTGCTCTGTGCTCCAACCTCCGCTGCCCTCCTGCCTCCGCCACCATCCAGCCTGCCTTCCTCGGCATCATCTGGCCCTGACTGCCGACTTTGACCTGCATTGCCTACCTCGGCTTCATCTGACCCTGACTGCCTACTTTGACCTACATTGCCTACCTCGGCTTCATCTGGCCCTGACTGCCGACTTTGACCTGGATTGCCTTCCTCGGCTTCATCTGGCCCTGACTGCCTACTTTGACCTACATTGCCTACCTCGGCTTCATCTGGCCCTGACTGCCGACTTTGACCTGCATTGCCTACCTCGGCTTCATCTGACCCTGACTGCCTACTTTGACCTACATTGCCTACCTCGGCTTCATCTGGCCCTGACCGCCGACTTTGACCTGCATTGCCTACCTCGGCTTCATCTGGCCTTGACTGCCGACTTTGACCTGGATTGCCTACCTCGGCTTCATCTGGCCCTGACAGCCGACTTTGACCTGCATTGCCTACCTCGGCTTCATCTGGCCCTGACCGCCGACTTTGACCTGGATTGCGTTCCTCGGCTTCATCTGGCCTTGACTGCCAACTTTGACCTGGATTGCCTACCTCGGCTTCATCTGGCCCTGACTGCCGACTTTGACCTGCATTGCCTACCTCGGCTTCATCTGACCCTGACTGCCTACTTTGACCTACATTGCCTACCTCGGCTTCATCTGGCCCTGACTGCCGACTTGACCTGGATTGCCTTCCTCGGCTTCATCTGGCCCTGACTGCCTACTTTGACCTACATTGCCTACCTCGGCTTCATCTGGCCCTGACCGCCGACTTTGACCTGCATTGCCTACCTCGGCTTCATCTGGCCTTGACTGCCGACTTTGACCTGGATTGCCTACCTCGGCTTCATCTGGCCCTGACCGCCGACTTTGACCTGCATTGCCTACCTCGGCTTCATCTGGCCCTGACCGCCGACTTTGACCTGGATTGCGTTCCTCGGCTTCATCTGGCCTTGACTGCCAACTTTGACCTGGATTGCCTACCTCGGCTTCATCTGGCCCTGACCGCCGACTTTGACCTGCATTGCGTTCCTCGGCTTCTTCTGGCCTTGACTGCCGACTTTGACCTGGATTGCGTTCCTCGGCTTCATCTGGCCCTGACCGCCGACTTTGACCTACATTGCCTACCTCGGCTTCATCTGGCCCTGACCGCCGACTTTGACCTGGATTGCCTTCCTCGGCTTCATCTGGCCCTGACTGCCTACTTTGACCTACATTGCCTACCTCGGCTTCATCTGGCCCTGACCGCCGACTTTGACCTGCATTGCCTACCTCGGCTTCATCTGGCCTTGACTGCCGACTTTGACCTGGATTGCCTACCTCGGCTTCATCTGGCCCTGACCGCCGACTTTGACCTGCATTGCCTACCTCGGCTTCATCTGGCCCTGACCGCCGACTTTGACCTGCATTGCCTACCTCGGCTTCATCTGACCCTGACTGCCTACTTTGACCTACATTGCCTACCTCGGCTTCATCTGGCCCTGACCGCCGACTTTGACCTGCATTGCCTACCTCGGCTTCATCTGGCCTTGACTGCCGACTTTGACCTGGATTGCCTACCTCGGCTTCATCTGGCCCTGACCGCCGACTTTGACCTGCATTGCCTACCTCGGCTTCATCTGGCCCTGACCGCCGACTTTGACCTGGATTGCGTTCCTCGGCTTCATCTGGCCTTGACTGCCAACTTTGACCTGGATTGCCTACCTCGGCTTCATCTGGCCCTGACTGCCGACTTTGACCTGCATTGCCTACCTCGGCTTCATCTGACCCTGACTGCCTACTTTGACCTACATTGCCTACCTCGGCTTCATCTGGCCCTGACTGCCGACTTGACCTGGATTGCCTTCCTCGGCTTCATCTGGCCCTGACTGCCTACTTTGACCTACATTGCCTACCTCGGCTTCATCTGGCCCTGACCGCCGACTTTGACCTGCATTGCCTACCTCGGCTTCATCTGGCCTTGACTGCCGACTTTGACCTGGATTGCCTACCTCGGCTTCATCTGGCCCTGACCGCCGACTTTGACCTGCATTGCCTACCTCGGCTTCATCTGGCCCTGACCGCCGACTTTGACCTGGATTGCGTTCCTCGGCTTCATCTGGCCTTGACTGCCAACTTTGACCTGGATTGCCTACCTCGGCTTCATCTGGCCCTGACCGCCGACTTTGACCTGCATTGCGTTCCTCGGCTTCTTCTGGCCTTGACTGCCGACTTTGACCTGGATTGCGTTCCTCGGCTTCATCTGGCCCTGACCGCCGACTTTGACCTACATTGCCTACCTCGGCTTCATCTGGCCCTGACCGCCGACTTTGACCTGGATTGCCTTCCTCGGCTTCATCTGGCCCTGACTGCCTACTTTGACCTACATTGCCTACCTCGGCTTCATCTGGCCCTGACCGCCGACTTTGACCTGCATTGCCTACCTCGGCTTCATCTGGCCTTGACTGCCGACTTTGACCTGGATTGCCTACCTCGGCTTCATCTGGCCCTGACCGCCGACTTTGACCTGCATTGCCTACCTCGGCTTCATCTGGCCCTGACCGCCGACTTTGACCTGGATTGCGTTCCTCGGCTTCATCTGGCCTTGACTGGCGACTTTGACCTGGATTGCCTACCTCGGCTTCATCTGGCCCTGACCGCCGACTTTGACCTGGATTGCCTACCTCGGCTTCATCTGGCCCTGACCGCCGACTTTGACCTGCATTGCGTTCCTCGGCTTCTTCTGGCCTTGACTGCCGACTTTGACCTGGATTGCGTTCCTCGGCTTCATCTGGCCTTGACTGCCGACTTTGACCTGGATTGCCTACCTCGGCTTCATCTGGCCCTGACCGCCGACTTTGACCTGCATTGCCTACCTCGGCTTCATCTGGCCCTGACTGCTGGCTTGACCTGGATTGTGTTTCTCGGCTTCATCTGGCCCTGACTGCTGACTTTGACCTGGATTGCGTACCTCGGCTTCATCTGGCCCTGACTGCTGGCTTGACCTGGATTGCGTACCTCGGCTTCATCTGGCCATGACTGCTGACTTTGACCTGGATTGCGTACCTCGGCTTCACCTGGCCTTGACTGCTGCCTTTGACCTGGATTGCGTACCTCGGCTTCATCTGGCCCTGACTGCTGGCTTGACCTGGATTGCGTACCTCGGCTTCATCTGGCCCTGACTGCCTACTTTGACCAGGATTGCCTACCTCGGCTTCACCTGGCCATGACTGCTGCCTTTGACCTGGATTGCGTACCTCGGCTTCATCTGGCCCTGACTGCTGGCTTGACCTGGATTGCGTACCTCGGCTTCATCTGGCCCTGACTGCCTACTTTGACCTGGATTGCCTACCTCGGCTTCACCTGGCCATGACTGCTGCCTTTGACCTGGATTGCGTACCTCGGCTTCATCTGGCCCTGACTGCTGGCTTGACCAGGATTGCCTACCTCGGCTTCACCTGGCCATGACTGCTGCCTTTGACCTGGATTGCGTACCTCGGCTTCATCTGGCCCTGACTGCTGGCTTGACCTGGATTGCGTACCTCGGCTTCATCTGGCCCTGACTGCCTACTTTGACCTGGATTGCCTACCTCGGCTTCACCTGGCCATGACTGCTGCCTTTGACCTGGATTGCGTACCTCGGCTTCATCTGGCCCTGACTGCTGGCTTGACCTGGATTGCGTACCTCGGCTTCATCTGGCCCTGACTGCCTACTTTGACCTGGATTGCGTACCTCGGCTTCATCTGGCCCTGACTGCTGGCTTGACCTGGATTGCGTACCTCGGCTTCATCTGGCCCTGACTGCCAATTTTGACCTGGATTGCCTACCTCGGCTTCACCTGGCCATGACTGCTGCCTTTGACCTGGATTGCGTACCTCGGCTTCATCTGGCCCTGACTGCTGACTTTGACCTGGATTGCCTACCTCGGCTTCATCTGGCCCTGACCGCCGACTTTGACCTGAATTGCCTACCTCGGCTTCATCTGGCCCTGACTGCTGGCTTGACCTGGATTGTGTTTCTCGGCTTCATCTGGCCCTGACTGCTGCCTTGACCTGGATTGCGTACCTCGGCTTCATCTGGCCCTGACTGCTGGCTTGACCTGGATTGCGTACCTCGGCTTCATCTGGCCATGACTGCTGACTTTGACCTGGATTGCGTACCTCGGCTTCACCTGGCCTTGACTGCTGCCTTTGACCTGGATTGCGTACCTCGGCTTCATCTGGCCCTGACTGCTGGCTTGACCTGGATTGCGTACCTCGGCTTCATCTGCCCCTAACTGCCTACTTTGACCTGGATTGCCTACCTCGGCTTCACCTGGCCATGACTGCTGCCTTTGACCTGGATTGCGTACCTCGGCTTCATCTGGCCCTGACTGCTGGCTTGACCTGGATTGCGTACCTCGGCTTCATCTGGCCCTGACTGCCTACTTTGACCTGGATTGCCTACCTCGGCTTCACCTGGCCATGACTGCTTCCTTTGACCTGGATTGTGTACCTCGGCTTCATCTGGCCCTGACTGCTGGCTTTGACCTGGCCATGACTGCTGCCTTTGACCTGGATTGCCTACCTCGGCTTCATCTGGCCCTGACTGCCGACTTTGACCTGGATTGCCTACCTCGGCTTCGTCTGGCCCTGACTGCCGACTTTGACCTGCATTGCCTACCTCGGCTTCATCTGGCCCTGACCGCCGACTTTGACCTGCATTGCGTTCCTCGGCTTCATCTGGCCCTGACTGCCGACTTTGACCTGGATTGTGCTCCTCGGCTTCATCTGGCCCTGACTGCCGACTTTGACCTGCATTGCCTATCTCGGCTTCATCTGGCCCTGACTGCCGACTTTGACCTGGATTGCCTACCTCGGCTTCTTCTGGCCTTGACTGCCGACTTTGACCTGGATTGTGTTCCTCGGCTTCATCTGGCCCTGACCGCCGACTTTGACCTGGATTGCCTACCTCGGCTTCATCTGGCCCTGACCGCCGACTTTGACCTGCATTGCGTTCCTCGGCTTCTTCTGGCCTTGACTGCCGACTTTGACCTGGATTGCGTACCTCGGCTTCATCTGGCCTTGACTGCCGACTTTGACCTGGATTGCCTACCTCGGCTTCATCTGGCCCTGACCGCCGACTTTGACCTGCATTGCCTACCTCGGCTTCATCTGGCCCTGACCGCCGACTTTGACCTGGATTGCCTACCTCGGCTTCATCTGGCCCTGACCGCCGACTTTGACCTGGATTGCCTACCTCGGCTTCATCTGGCCCTGACCGCCGACTTTGACCTGCATTGCGTTCCTCGGCTTCTTCTGGCCTTGACTGCCGACTTTGACCTGGATTGCGTTCCTCGGCTTCATCTGGCCTTGACTGCCGACTTTGACCTGGATTGCCTACCTCGGCTTCATCTGGCCCTGACTGCCGACTTTGACCTGCATTGCCTACCTCGGCTTCATCTGGCCCTGACTGCTGACTTGACCTGGATTGTGTTTCTAGGCTTCATCTGGCCCTGACTGCTGACTTTGACCTGGATTGCGTACCTCGGCTTCATCTGGCCCTGACTGCTGGCTTGACCTGGATTGCGTACCTCGGCTTCATCTGGCCATGACTGCTGACTTTGACCTGGATTGCGTACCTCGGCTTCACCTGGCCTTGACTGCTGCCTTTGACCTGGATTGCGTACCTCGGCTTCATCTGGCCCTGACTGCTGGCTTGACCTGGATTGCGTACCTCGGCTTCATCTGCCCCTAACTGCCTACTTTGACCTGGATTGCCTACCTCGGCTTCACCTGGCCATGACTGCTGCCTTTGACCTGGATTGCCTACCTCGGCTTCATCTGGCCCTGACTGCCGACTTTAACCTGGATTGCCTACCTCGGCTTCACCTGGCCCTGACTGCTGACTTTGACCTGGATTGCCTACCTCGGCTTCATCTGGCCCTGACTGCCTACTTTGACCTGGATTGCCTACCTCAGCTTCACCTGGCCATGACTGCTTCCTTTGACCTGGATTGCGTACCTCGGCTTCATCTGGCCCTGACTGCCTACTTTGACCTGGATTGCCTACCTCAGCTTCACCTGGCCATGACTGCTGCCTTTGACCTGGATTGCGTACCTCGGCTTCACCTGGCCATGACTGCTGCCTTTGACCTGGATTGCCTACCTCGGCTTCATCTGGCCCTGACTGCCGACTTTGACCTGGATTGCGTTCCTCGGCTTCATCTGGCCTTGACCGCCGACTTTGACCTGCATTGCCTACCTCGGCTTCTTCTGGCCCTGACCGCCGACTTTGACCTGGATTGCCTACCTCGGCTTCATCTGGCCCTGACCGCCGACTTTGACCTGCATTGCGTTCCTCGGCTTCTTCTGGCCTTGACTGCCGACTTTGACCTGGATTGCGTTCCTCGGCTTCATCTGGCCTTGACTACCGACTTTGACCTGGATTGCCTACCTCGGCTTCATCTGGCCCTGACCGCCGACTTTGACCTGCATTGCCTACCTCGGCTTCATCTGGCCCTGACTGCTGGCTTTGACGTGGATTGCCTACCTCGGCTTCATCTGGCCCTGACTGCCTACTTTGACCTGGATTGCCTACCTCGGCTTCACCTGGCCATGACTGCTACCTTTGACCTGGATTGCGTACCTCGGCTTCATCTGGCCCTGACTGCCGACTTTGACCTGGATTGCGTACCTCGGCTTCATCTGGCCCTGACTGCCGACTTTGAACTGGATTGCCTACCTCGGCTTCGTCTGGCCCTGACTGCTGACTTTGACCTGGATTGCCTACCTCGGCTTCACCTGGCCCTGACTGCTGACTTTGACCTGGATTGCCTACCTCGGCTTCACCTGGCCCTGACTGCTGGCTTGACCTGGATTGCCTACCTCGGCTTCATCTGGCCCTGACTGCCGACTTTGACCTGCATTGCCTACCTCGGCTTCATCTGGCCCTGACCGCCGACTTTGACCTGCATTGCGTTCCTCGGCTTCTTCTGGCCTTGACTGCCGACTTTGACCTGGATTGCGTTCCTCAGCTTCATCTGGCCCTGACCGCCGACTTTGAACTGCATTGCCTACCTCGGCTTCATCTGGCCCTGACTGCTGGCTTTGACGTGGATTGCCTACCTCGGCTTCATCTGGCCCTGACTGCTGACTTTGACCTGGATTGCCTACCTCGGCTTCACCTGGCCATGACTGCTACCCTTGACCTGGATTGCGTACCTCGGCTTCATCTGGCCATGACTGCTACCTTTGACCTGGATTGCGTACCTCGGCTTCATCTGGCCCTGACTGCCGACTTTGACCTGGATTGCGTTCCTCGGCTTCATCTGGCCTTGACTGCCGACTTTGACCTGGATTGCCTACCTCGGCTTCATCTGGCCCTGACCGCCGACTTTGAACTGCATTGCCTACCTCGGCTTCATCTGGCCCTGACTGCTGGCTTTGACGTGGATTGCCTACCTCGGCTTCATCTGGCACTGACTGCTGACTTTGACCTGGATTGCCTACTTCGGCTTCACCTGGCCATGACTGCTACCTTTGACCTGGATTGCGTACCTCGGCTTCATCTGGCCATGACTGCTACCTTTGACCTGGATTGCGTACCTCGGCTTCATCTGGCCCTGACTGCCGACTTTGACCTGGATTGCGTTCCTCGGCTTCATCTGGCCTTGACTGCCGACTTTGACCTGGATTGCCTACCTCGGCTTCATCTGGCCCTGACCGCCGACTTTGACCTGGATTGCCTACCTCGGCTTCATCTGGCCCTGACTGCTGGCTTTGACGTGGATTGCCTACCTCGGCTTCATCTGGCCATGACTGCTGACTTTGACCTGGATTGCCTACCTCAGCTTCACCTGGCCATGACTGCTACCTTTGACCTGGATTGCCTACCTCGGCTTCATCTGGCCCTGACTGCCTACTTTGACCTGGATTGCCTACCTCAGCTTCACCTGGCCATGACTGCTTCCTTTGACCTGGATTGCGTACCTCGGCTTCATCTGGCCCTGACTGCTGGCTTGACCTGGATTGCGTACCTCGGCTTCATCTGGCCCTGACTGCCTACTTTGACCTGGATTGCCTACCTCAGCTTCACCTGGCCATGACTGCTGCCTTTGACCTGGATTGCGTACCTCGGCTTCACCTGGCCATGACTGCTGCCTTTGACCTGGATTGCCTACCTCGGCTTCATCTGGCCCTGACTGCCGACTTTGACCTGGATTGCCTACCTCGGCTTCATCTGGCCCTGACCGCCGACTTTGACCTGGATTGCCTACCTCGGCTTCATCTGGCCCTGACCGCCGACTTTGACCTGCATTGCGTTCCTCGGCTTCTTCTGGCCTTGACTGCCGACTTTGACCTGGATTGCGTTCCTCGGCTTCATCTGGCCTTGACTGCCGACTTTGACCTGGATTGCCTTCCTCGGCTTCATCTGGCCCTGACTGCCTACTTTGACCTACATTGCCTACCTCGGCTTCATCTGGCCCTGACCGCCGACTTTGACCTGCATTGCCTACCTCGGCTTCATCTGACCCTGACTGCCTACTTTGACCTACATTGCCTACCTCGGCTTCATCTGGCCCTGACCGCCGACTTTGACCTGCATTGCCTACCTCGGCTTCATCTGGCCTTGACTGCCGACTTTGACCTGGATTGCCTACCTCGGCTTCATCTGGCCCTGACCGCCGACTTTGACCTGCATTGCCTACCTCGGCTTCATCTGGCCCTGACCGCCGACTTTGACCTGGATTGCGTTCCTCGGCTTCATCTGGCCTTGACTGCCAACTTTGACCTGGATTGCCTACCTCGGCTTCATCTGGCCCTGACTGCCGACTTTGACCTGCATTGCCTACCTCGGCTTCATCTGACCCTGACTGCCTACTTTGACCTACATTGCCTACCTCGGCTTCATCTGGCCCTGACTGCCGACTTGACCTGGATTGCCTTCCTCGGCTTCATCTGGCCCTGACTGCCTACTTTGACCTACATTGCCTACCTCGGCTTCATCTGGCCCTGACCGCCGACTTTGACCTGCATTGCCTACCTCGGCTTCATCTGGCCTTGACTGCCGACTTTGACTTGGATTGCCTACCTCGGCTTCATCTGGCCCTGACCGCCGACTTTGACCTGCATTGCCTACCTCGGCTTCATCTGGCCCTGACCGCCGACTTTGACCTGGATTGCGTTCCTCGGCTTCATCTGGCCTTGACTGCCAACTTTGACCTGGATTGCCTACCTCGGCTTCATCTGGCCCTGACCGCCGACTTTGACCTGCATTGCGTTCCTCCGCTTCTTCTGGCCTTGACTGCCGACTTTGACCTGGATTGCGTTCCTCGGCTTCATCTGGCCCTGACCGCCGACTTTGACCTACATTGCCTACCTCGGCTTCATCTGGCCCTGACCGCCGACTTTGACCTGGATTGCCTTCCTCGGCTTCATCTGGCCCTGACTGCCTACTTTGACCTACATTGCCTACCTCGGCTTCATCTGGCCCTGACCGCCGACTTTGACCTGCATTGCCTACCTCGGCTTCATCTGGCCTTGACTGCCGACTTTGACCTGGATTGCCTACCTCGGCTTCATCTGGCCCTGACCGCCGACTTTGACCTGCATTGCCTACCTCGGCTTCATCTGGCCCTGACCGCCGACTTTGACCTGGATTGCGTTCCTCGGCTTCATCTGGCCTTGACTGGCGACTTTGACCTGGATTGCCTACCTCGGCTTCATCTGGCCCTGACCGCCGACTTTGACCTGGATTGCCTACCTCGGCTTCATCTGGCCCTGACCGCCGACTTTGACCTGCATTGCGTTCCTCGGCTTCTTCTGGCCTTGACTGCCGACTTTGACCTGGATTGCGTTCCTCGGCTTCATCTGGCCTTGACTGCCGACTTTGACCTGGATTGCCTACCTCGGCTTCATCTGGCCCTGACCGCCGACTTTGACCTGCATTGCCTACCTCGGCTTCATCTGGCCCTGACTGCTGGCTTGACCTGGATTGTGTTTCTCGGCTTCATCTGGCCCTGACTGCTGACTCTGACCTGGATTGCGTACCTCGGCTTCATCTGGCCCTGACTGCTGGCTTGACCTGGATTGCGTACCTCGGCTTCATCTGGCCATGACTGCTGACTTTGACCTGGATTGCGTACCTCGGCTTCACCTGGCCTTGACTGCTGCCTTTGACCTGGATTGCGTACCTCGGCTTCATCTGGCCCTGACTGCTGGCTTGACCTGGATTGCGTACCTCGGCTTCATCTGGCCCTGACTGCCTACTTTGACCAGGATTGCCTACCTCGGCTTCACCTGGCCATGACTGCTGCCTTTGACCTGGATTGCGTACCTCGGCTTCATCTGGCCCTGACTGCTGGCTTGACCTGGATTGCGTACCTCGGCTTCATCTGGCCCTGACTGCCTACTTTGACCTGGATTGCCTACCTCGGCTTCACCTGGCCATGACTGCTGCCTTTGACCTGGATTGCGTACCTCGGCTTCATCTGGCCCTGACTGCTGGCTTGACCTGGATTGCGTACCTCGGCTTCATCTGGCCCTGACTGCCTACTTTGACCTGGATTGCGTACCTCGGCTTCATCTGGCCCTGACTGCTGGCTTGACCTGGATTGCGTACCTCGGCTTCATCTGGCCCTGACTGCCAATTTTGACCTGGATTGCCTACCTCGGCTTCACCTGGCCATGACTGCTGCCTTTGACCTGGATTGCGTACCTCGGCTTCATCTGGCCATGACTGCTGACTTTGACCTGGATTGCGTACCTCGGCTTCACCTGGCCTTGACTGCTGCCTTTGACCTGGATTGCGTACCTCGGCTTCATCTGGCCCTGACTGCTGGCTTGACCTGGATTGCGTACCTCGGCTTCATCTGGCCCTGACTGCCTACTTTGACCAGGATTGCCTACCTCGGCTTCACCTGGCCATGACTGCTGCCTTTGACCTGGATTGCGTACCTCGGCTTCATCTGGCCCTGACTGCTGGCTTGACCTGGATTGCGTACCTCGGCTTCATCTGGCCCTGACTGCCTACTTTGACCTGGATTGCCTACCTCGGCTTCACCTGGCCATGACTGCTGCCTTTGACCTGGATTGCGTACCTCGGCTTCATCTGGCCCTGACTGCTGGCTTGACCTGGATTGCGTACCTCGGCTTCATCTGGCCCTGACTGCCTACTTTGACCTGGATTGTGTTTCTCGGCTTCATCTGGCCCTGACTGCTGACTCTGACCTGGATTGCGTACCTCGGCTTCATCTGGCCCTGACTGCTGGCTTGACCTGGATTGCGTACCTCGGCTTCATCTGGCCATGACTGCTGACTTTGACCTGGATTGCGTACCTCGGCTTCACCTGGCCTTGACTGCTGCCTTTGACCTGGATTGCGTACCTCGGCTTCATCTGGCCCTGACTGCTGGCTTGACCTGGATTGCGTACCTCGGCTTCATCTGGCCCTGACTGCCTACTTTGACCAGGATTGCCTACCTCGGCTTCACCTGGCCATGACTGCTGCCTTTGACCTGGATTGCGTACCTCGGCTTCATCTGGCCCTGACTGCTGGCTTGACCTGGATTGCGTACCTCGGCTTCATCTGGCCCTGACTGCCTACTTTGACCTGGATTGCCTACCTCGGCTTCACCTGGCCATGACTGCTGCCTTTGACCTGGATTGCGTACCTCGGCTTCATCTGGCCCTGACTGCTGGCTTGACCTGGATTGCGTACCTCGGCTTCATCTGGCCCTGACTGCCTACTTTGACCTGGATTGCGTACCTCGGCTTCATCTGGCCCTGACTGCTGGCTTGACCTGGATTGCGTACCTCGGCTTCATCTGGCCCTGACTGCCAATTTTGACCTGGATTGCCTACCTCGGCTTCACCTGGCCATGACTGCTGCCTTTGACCTGGATTGCGTACCTCGGCTTCATCTGGCCCTGACTGCTGACTTTGACCTGGATTGCCTACCTCGGCTTCATCTGGCCCTGACCGCCGACTTTGACCTGAATTGCCTACCTCGGCTTCATCTGGCCCTGACTGCTGGCTTGACCTGGATTGTGTTTCTCGGCTTCATCTGGCCCTGACTGCTGACTTTGACCTGGATTGCGTACCTCGGCTTCATCTGGCCCTGACTGCTGGCTTGACCTGGATTGCGTACCTCGGCTTCATCTGGCCATGACTGCTGACTTTGACCTGGATTGCGTACCTCGGCTTCACCTGGCCTTGACTGCTGCCTTTGACCTGGATTGCGTACCTCGGCTTCATCTGGCCCTGACTGCTGGCTTGACCTGGATTGCGTACCTCGGCTTCATCTGCCCCTAACTGCCTACTTTGACCTGGATTGCCTACCTCGGCTTCACCTGGCCATGACTGCTGCCTTTGACCTGGATTGCGTACCTCGGCTTCATCTGGCCCTGACTGCTGGCTTGACCTGGATTGCGTACCTCGGCTTCATCTGGCCCTGACTGCCTACTTTGACCTGGATTGCCTACCTCGGCTTCACCTGGCCATGACTGCTTCCTTTGACCTGGATTGTGTACCTCGGCTTCATCTGGCCCTGACTGCTGGCTTTGACCTGGCCATGACTGCTGCCTTTGACCTGGATTGCCTACCTCGGCTTCATCTGGCCCTGACTGCCGACTTTGACCTGGATTGCCTACCTCGGCTTCGTCTGGCCCTGACTGCCGACTTTGACCTGCATTGCCTACCTCGGCTTCATCTGGCCCTGACCGCCGACTTTGACCTGCATTGCGTTCCTCGGCTTCATCTGGCCCTGACTGCCGACTTTGACCTGGATTGTGCTCCTCGGCTTCATCTGGCCCTGACTGCCGACTTTGACCTGCATTGCCTATCTCGGCTTCATCTGGCCCTGACTGCCGACTTTGAACTGGATTGCCTACCTCGGCTTCTTCTGGCCTTGACTGCCGACTTTGACCTGGATTGTGTTCCTCGGCTTCATCTGGCCCTGACCGCCGACTTTGACCTGGATTGCCTACCTCGGCTTCATCTGGCCCTGACCGCCGACTTTGACCTGCATTGCGTTCCTCGGCTTCTTCTGGCCTTGACTGCCGACTTTGACCTGGATTGCGTACCTCGGCTTCATCTGGCCTTGACTGCCGACTTTGACCTGGATTGCCTACCTCGGCTTCATCTGGCCCTGACCGCCGACTTTGACCTGCATTGCCTACCTCGGCTTCATCTGGCCCTGACCGCCGACTTTGACCTGGATTGCCTACCTCGGCTTCATCTGGCCCTGACCGCCGACTTTGACCTGGATTGCCTACCTCGGCTTCATCTGGCCCTGACCGCCGACTTTGACCTGCATTGCGTTCCTCGGCTTCTTCTGGCCTTGACTGCCGACTTTGACCTGGATTGCGTTCCTCGGCTTCATCTGGCCTTGACTGCCGACTTTGACCTGGATTGCCTACCTCGGCTTCATCTGGCCCTGACTGCCGACTTTGACCTGCATTGCCTACCTCGGCTTCATCTGGCCCTGACTGCTGACTTGACCTGGATTGTGTTTCTAGGCTTCATCTGGCCCTGACTGCTGACTTTGACCTGGATTGCGTACCTCGGCTTCATCTGGCCCTGACTGCTGGCTTGACCTGGATTGCGTACCTCGGCTTCATCTGGCCATGACTGCTGACTTTGACCTGGATTGCGTACCTCGGCTTCACCTGGCCTTGACTGCTGCCTTTGACCTGGATTGCGTACCTCGGCTTCATCTGGCCCTGACTGCTGGCTTGACCTGGATTGCGTACCTCGGCTTCATCTGCCCCTAACTGCCTACTTTGACCTGGATTGCCTACCTCGGCTTCACCTGGCCATGACTGCTGCCTTTGACCTGGATTGCCTACCTCGGCTTCATCTGGCCCTGACTGCCGACTTTAACCTGGATTGCCTACCTCGGCTTCACCTGGCCCTGACTGCTGACTTTGACCTGGATTGCCTACCTCGGCTTCATCTGGCCCTGACTGCCTACTTTGACCTGGATTGCCTACCTCAGCTTCACCTGGCCATGACTGCTTCCTTTGACCTGGATTGCCTACCTCGGCTTCATCTGGCCCTGACTGCCTACTTTGACCTGGATTGCCTACCTCAGCTTCACCTGGCCATGACTGCTGCCTTTGACCTGGATTGCGTACCTCGGCTTCACCTGGCCATGACTGCTGCCTTTGACCTGGATTGCCTACCTCGGCTTCATCTGGCCCTGACTGCCGACTTTGACCTGGATTGCGTTCCTCGGCTTCATCTGGCCTTGACCGCCGACTTTGACCTGCATTGCCTACCTCGGCTTCTTCTGGCCTTGACTGCCGACTTTGACCTGGATTGTGTTCCTCGGCTTCATCTGGCCCTGACCGCCGACTTTGACCTGGATTGCCTACCTCGGCTTCATCTGGCCCTGACCGCCGACTTTGACCTGCATTGCGTTCCTCGGCTTCTTCTGGCCTTGACTGCCGACTTTGACCTGGATTGCGTTCCTCGGCTTCATCTGGCCTTGACTGCCGACTTTGACCTGGATTGCCTACCTCGGCTTCATCTGGCCCTGACCGCCGACTTTGACCTGCATTGCCTACCTCGGCTTCATCTGGCCCTGACTGCTGGCTTTGACGTGGATTGCCTACCTCGGCTTCATCTGCCCCTGACTGCCTACTTTGACCTGGATTGCCTACCTCGGCTTGACCTGGCCATGACTGCTACCTTTGACCTGGATTGCGTACCTCGGCTTCATCTGGCCCTGACTGCCGACTTTGACCTGGATTGCGTACCTCGGCTTCATCTGGCCCTGACTGCCGACTTTCAACTGGATTGCCTACCTCGGCTTCGTCTGGCCCTGACTGCTGACTTTGACCTGGATTGCCTACCTCGGCTTCACCTGGCCCTGACTGCTGGCTTGACCTGGATTGCCTACCTCGGCTTCACCTGGCCCTGACTGCTGGCTTGACCTGGATTGCCTACCTCGGCTTCATCTGGCCCTGACTGCCGACTTTGACCTGCATTGCCTACCTCGGCTTCATCTGGCCCTGACCGCCGACTTTGACCTGCATTGCGTTCCTCGGCTTCTTCTGGCCTTGACTGCCGACTTTGACCTGGATTGCGTTCCTCGGCTTCATCTGGCCCTGACCGCCGACTTTGAACTGCATTGCCTACCTCGGCTTCATCTGGCCCTGACTGCTGGCTTTGACGTGGATTGCCTACCTCGGCTTCATCTGGCCCTGACTGCTGACTTTGACCTGGATTGCCTACCTCGGCTTCACCTGGCCATGACTGCTACCCTTGACCTGGATTGCGTACCTCGGCTTCACCTGGCCATGACTGCTACCTTTGACCTGGATTGCGTACCTCGGCTTCATCTGGCCCTGACTGCCGACTTTGACCTGGATTGCGTTCCTCGGCTTCATCTGGCCTTGACTGCCGACTTTGACCTGGATTGCCTACCTCGGCTTCATCTGGCCCTGACCGCCGACTTTGAACTGCATTGCCTACCTCGGCTTCATCTGGCCCTGACTGCTGGCTTTGACGTGGATTGCCTACCTCGGCTTCATCTGGCTCTGACTGCTGACTTTGACCTGGATTGCCTACCTCGGCTTCACCTGGCCATGACTGCTACCTTTGACCTGGATTGCGTACCTCGGCTTCATCTGGCCATGACTGCTACCTTTGACCTGGATTGCGTACCTCGGCTTCATCTGGCCCTGACTGCCGACTTTGACCTGGATTGCGTTCCTCGGCTTCATCTGGCCTTGACTGCCGACTTTGACCTGGATTGCCTACCTCGGCTTCATCTGGCCCTGACCGCCGACTTTGAACTGCATTGCCTACCTCGGCTTCATCTGGCCCTGACTGCTGGCTTTGACGTGGATTGCCTACCTCGGCTTCATCTGGCCATGACTGCTGACTTTGACCTGGATTGCCTACCTCAGCTTCACCTGGCCATGACTGCTACCTTTGACCTGGATTGCCTACCTCGGCTTCATCTGGCCCTGACTGCCTACTTTGTCCTGGATTGCCTACCTCAGCTTCACCTGGCCATGACTGCTTCCTTTGACCTGGATTGCGTACCTCGGCTTCATCTGGCCCTGACTGCTGGCTTGACCTGGATTGCGTACCTCGGCTTCATCTGGCCCTGACTGCCTACTTTGACCTGGATTGCCTACCTCAGCTTCACCTGGCCATGACTGCTGCCTTTGACCTGGATTGCGTACCTCGGCTTCACCTGGCCATGACTGCTGCCTTTGACCTGGATTGCCTACCTCGGCTTCATCTGGCCCTGACTGCCGACTTTGACCTGGATTGCCTACCTCGGCTTCATCTGGCCCTGACCGCCGACTTTGACCTGGATTGCCTACCAAGGCTTCATCTGGCCCTGACCGCCGACTTTGACCTGCATTGCGTTCCTCGGCTTCTTCTGGCCTTGACTGCCGACTTTGACCTGGATTGCGTTCCTCGGCTTCATCTGGCCTTGACTGCCGACTTTGACCTGGATTGCCTACCTCGGCTTCATCTGGCCCTGACTGCTGGCTTTGACGTGGATTGCCTACCTCGGCTTCATCTGGCCCTGACTGCTGACTTTGACCTGGATTGCCTACCTCGGCTTCACCTGGCCATGACTGCTACCTTTGACCTGGATTGCGTACCTCGGCTTCATCTGGCCATGACTGCTACCTTTGACCTGGATTGCGTACCTCGGCTTCATCTGGCCCTGACTGCCGACTTTGACCTGGATTGCGTTCCTCGGCTTCATCTGGCCTTGACTGCCGACTTTGACCTGGATTGCCTACCTCGGCTTCATCTGGCCCTGACCGCCGACTTTGAACTGCATTGCCTACCTCGGCTTCATCTGGCCCTGACTGCTGGCTTTGACGTGGATTGCCTACCTCGGCTTCATCTGGCCATGACTGCTGACTTTGACCTGGATTGCCTACCTCGGCTTCACCTGGCCATGACTGCTACCTTTGACCTGGATTGCGTACCTCGGCTTCACCTGGCCATGACTGCTACCTTTGACCTGGATTGCGTACCTCGGCTTCATCTGGCCCTGACTGCCGACTTTGACCTGGATTGCGTACCTCGGCTTCATCTGGCCCTGACTGCCGACTTTGAACTGGATTGCCTACCTCGGCTTCGTCTGGCCCTGACTGCTGACTTTGACCTGGATTGCCTACCTCGGCTTCACCTGGCCCTGACTGCTGACTTTGACCTGGATTGCCTACCTCGGCTTCACCTGGCCCTGACTGCTGGCTTGACCTGGATTGCCTACCTCGGCTTCATCTGGCCCTGACTGCCGACTTTGACCTGCATTGCCTATCTCGGCTTCATCTGGCCCTGACTGCCGACTTTGACCTGCATTGCCTACCTTGGCTTCATCTGGCCCTGACTGCTGGCTTGACCTGGATTGCCTACCTCGGCTTCACCTGGCCATGACTGCTGGCTTGACCTGGATTGCCTACCTCGGCTTCATCTGGCCCTGACTGCTGGCTTGACCTGGATTGCGTACCTCGGCTTCATCTGGCCCTGACTGCCAATTTTGACCTGGATTGCCTACCTTGGCTTCACCTGGCCATGACTGCTGCCTTTGACCTGGATTGCGTACCTCGGCTTCACCTGGCCCTGACTGCTGACTTGACCTGGATTGCCTACCTCGGCTTCACCTGGCCCTGAGTGCTGGCTTGACCTGGATTGCCTACCTCGGCTTCACCTGGCCCTGACCGCCGACTTTGACCTGCATTGCGTTCCTCGGCTTCTTCTGGCCTTGACTGCCGACTTTGACCTGGATTGCGTTCCTCGGCTTCATCTGGCCTTGACTGCCGACTTTGACCTGGATTGCCTACCTCGGCTTCATCTGGCCCTGACCGCCGACTTTGAACTGCATTGCCTACCTCGGCTTCATCTGGCCCTGACTGCTGGCTTTGACGTGGATTGCCTACCTCGGCTTCATCTGGCCCTGACTGCTGACTTTGACCTGGATTGCCTACCTCGGCTTCATCTGGCCCTGACTGCCGACTTTGAACTGGATTGCCTACCTCGGCTTCGTCTGGCCCTGACTGCTGACTTTGACCTGGATTGCCTACCTCGGCTTCACCTGGCCCTGACTGCTGACTTTGACCTGGATTGCCTACCTCGGCTTCACCTGGCCATGACTGCTACCTTTGACCTGGATTGCGTACCTCGGCTTCATCTGGCCATGACTGCTACCTTTGACCTGGATTGCGTACCTCGGCTTCATCTGGCCCTGACTGCCGACTTTGACCTGGATTGCGTTCCTCGGCTTCATCTGGCCTTGACTGCCGACTTTGACCTGGATTGCCTACCTCGGCTTCATCTGGCCCTGACTGCCGACTTTGAACTGGATTGCCTACCTCGGCTTCGTCTGGCTCTGACTGCTGACTTTGACCTGGATTGCCTACCTCGGCTTCACCTGGCCATGACTGCTACCTTTGACCTGGATTGCGTACCTCGGCTTCATCTGGCCATGACTGCTACCTTTGACCTGGATTGCGTACCTCGGCTTCATCTGGCCATGACTGCCTACTTTGACCTGGATTGCCTACCTCAGCTTCACCTGGCCATGACTGCTGCCTTTGACCTGGATTGCGTACCTCGGCTTCACCTGGCCATGACTGCTGCCTTTGACCTGGATTGCCTACCTCGGCTTCATCTGGCCCTGACTGCCGACTTTGACCTGGATTGCCTACCTCGGCTTCATCTGGCCCTGACCGCCGACTTTGACCTGCATTGCGTTCCTCGGCTTCTTCTGGCCTTGACTGCCGACTTTGACCTGGATTGCGTTCCTCGGCTTCATCTGGCCTTGACCGCCGACTTTGACCTGCATTGCCTACCTCGGCTTCTTCTGGCCTTGACTGCCGACTTTGACCTGGATTGTGTTCCTCGGCTTCATCTGGCCCTGACCGCCGACTTTGACCTGGATTGCCTACCTCGGCTTCATCTGGCCCTGACCGCCGACTTTGACCTGCATTGCGTTCCTCGGCTTCTTCTGGCCTTGACTGCCGACTTTGACCTGGATTGCGTTCCTCGGCTTCATCTGGCCTTGACTGCCGACTTTGACCTGGATTGCCTACCTCGGCTTCATCTGGCCCTGACCGCCGACTTTGACCTGCATTGCCTACCTCGGCTTCATCTGGCCCTGACTGCTGGCTTTGACGTGGATTGCCTACCTCGGCTTCATCTGCCCCTGACTGCCTACTTTGACCTGGATTGCCTACCTCGGCTTGACCTGGCCATGACTGCTACCTTTGACCTGGATTGCGTACCTCGGCTTCATCTGGCCCTGACTGCCGACTTTGACCTGGATTGCGTACCTCGGCTTCATCTGGCCCTGACTGCCGACTTTCAACTGGATTGCCTACCTCGGCTTCGTCTGGCCCTGACTGCTGACTTTGACCTGGATTGCCTACCTCGGCTTCACCTGGCCCTGACTGCTGGCTTGACCTGGATTGCCTACCTCGGCTTCACCTGGCCCTGACTGCTGGCTTGACCTGGATTGCCTACCTCGGCTTCATCTGGCCCTGACTGCCGACTTTGACCTGCATTGCCTACCTCGGCTTCATCTGGCCCTGACCGCCGACTTTGACCTGCATTGCGTTCCTCGGCTTCTTCTGGCCTTGACTGCCGACTTTGACCTGGATTGCGTTCCTCGGCTTCATCTGGCCCTGACCGCCGACTTTGAACTGCATTGCCTACCTCGGCTTCATCTGGCCCTGACTGCTGGCTTTGACGTGGATTGCGTACCTCGGCTTCATCTGGCCCTGACTGCCGACTTTGACCTGGATTGCGTTCCTCGGCTTCATCTGGCCTTGACTGCCGACTTTGACCTGGATTGCCTACCTCGGCTTCATCTGGCCCTGACCGCCGACTTTGAACTGCATTGCCTACCTCGGCTTCATCTGGCCCTGACTGCTGGCTTTGACGTGGATTGCCTACCTCGGCTTCATCTGGCTCTGACTGCTGACTTTGACCTGGATTGCCTACCTCGGCTTCACCTGGCCATGACTGCTACCTTTGACCTGGATTGCGTACCTCGGCTTCATCTGGCCATGACTGCTACCTTTGACCTGGATTGCGTACCTCGGCTTCATCTGGCCCTGACTGCCGACTTTGACCTGGATTGCGTTCCTCGGCTTCATCTGGCCTTGACTGCCGACTTTGACCTGGATTGCCTACCTCGGCTTCATCTGGCCCTGACCGCCGACTTTGAACTGCATTGCCTACCTCGGCTTCATCTGGCCCTGACTGCTGGCTTTGACGTGGATTGCCTACCTCGGCTTCATCTGGCCATGACTGCTGACTTTGACCTGGATTGCCTACCTCAGCTTCACCTGGCCATGACTGCTACCTTTGACCTGGATTGCCTACCTCGGCTTCATCTGGCCCTGACTGCCTACTTTGACCTGGATTGCCTACCTCAGCTTCACCTGGCCATGACTGCTTCCTTTGACCTGGATTGCGTACCTCGGCTTCATCTGGCCCTGACTGCTGGCTTGACCTGGATTGCGTACCTCGGCTTCATCTGGCCCTGACTGCCTACTTTGACCTGGATTGCCTACCTCAGCTTCACCTGGCCATGACTGCTGCCTTTGACCTGGATTGCGTACCTCGGCTTCACCTGGCCATGACTGCTGCCTTTGACCTGGATTGCCTACCTCGGCTTCATCTGGCCCTGACTGCCGACTTTGACCTGGATTGCCTACCTCGGCTTCATCTGGCCCTGACCGCCGACTTTGACCTGGATTGCCTACCTCGGCTTCATCTGGCCCTGACCGCCGACTTTGACCTGCATTGCGTTCCTCGGCTTCTTCTGGCCTTGACTGCCGACTTTGACCTGGATTGCGTTCCTCGGCTTCATCTGGCCTTGACTGCCGACTTTGACCTGGATTGCCTACCTCGGCTTCATCTGGCCCTGACTGCTGGCTTTGACGTGGATTGCCTACCTCGGCTTCATCTGGCCCTGACTGCTGACTTTGACCTGGATTGCCTACCTCGGCTTCACCTGGCCATGACTGCTACCTTTGACCTGGATTGCGTACCTCGGCTTCATCTGGCCATGACTGCTACCTTTGACCTGGATTGCGTACCTCGGCTTCATCTGGCCCTGACTGCCGACTTTGACCTGGATTGCGTTCCTCGGCTTCATCTGGCCTTGACTGCCGACTTTGACCTGGATTGCCTACCTCGGCTTCATCTGGCCCTGACCGCCGACTTTGAACTGCATTGCCTACCTCGGCTTCATCTGGCCCTGACTGCTGGCTTTGACGTGGATTGCCTACCTCGGCTTCATCTGGCCATGACTGCTGACTTTGACCTGGATTGCCTACCTCGGCTTCACCTGGCCATGACTGCTACCTTTGACCTGGATTGCGTACCTCGGCTTCACCTGGCCATGACTGCTACCTTTGACCTGGATTGCGTACCTCGGCTTCATCTGGCCCTGACTGCCGACTTTGACCTGGATTGCGTACCTCGGCTTCATCTGGCCCTGACTGCCAACTTTGAACTGGATTGCCTACCTCGGCTTCGTCTGGCCCTGACTGCTGACTTTGACCTGGATTGCCTACCTCGGCTTCACCTGGCCCTGACTGCTGACTTTGACCTGGATTGCCTACCTCGGCTTCACCTGGCCCTGACTGCTGGCTTGACCTGGATTGCCTACCTCGGCTTCATCTGGCCCTGACTGCCGACTTTGACCTGCATTGCCTATCTCGGCTTCATCTGGCCCTGACTGCCGACTTTGACCTGCATTGCCTACCTTGGCTTCATCTGGCCCTGACTGCTGGCTTGACCTGGATTGCCTACCTCGGCTTCACCTGGCCATGACTGCTGGCTTGACCTGGATTGCCTACCTCGGCTTCATCTGGCCCTGACTGCTGGCTTGACCTGGATTGCGTACCTCGGCTTCATCTGGCCCTGACTGCCAATTTTGACCTGGATTGCCTACCTTGGCTTCACCTGGCCATGACTGCTGCCTTTGACCTGGATTGCGTACCTCGGCTTCACCTGGCCCTGACTGCTGACTTGACCTGGATTGCCTACCTCGGCTTCACCTGGCCCTGAGTGCTGGCTTGACCTGGATTGCCTACCTCGGCTTCACCTGGCCCTGACCGCCGACTTTGACCTGCATTGCGTTCCTCGGCTTCTTCTGGCCTTGACTGCCGACTTTGACCTGGATTGCGTTCCTCGGCTTCATCTGGCCTTGACTGCCGACTTTGACCTGGATTGCCTACCTCGGCTTCATCTGGCCCTGACCGCCGACTTTGAACTGCATTGCCTACCTCGGCTTCATCTGGCCCTGACTGCTGGCTTTGACGTGGATTGCCTACCTCGGCTTCATCTGGCCCTGACTGCTGACTTTGACCTGGATTGCCTACCTCGGCTTCATCTGGCCCTGACTGCCGACTTTGAACTGGATTGCCTACCTCGGCTTCGTCTGGCCCTGACTGCTGACTTTGACCTGGATTGCCTACCTCGGCTTCACCTGGCCCTGACTGCTGACTTTGACCTGGATTGCCTACCTCGGCTTCACCTGGCCATGACTGCTACCTTTGACCTGGATTGCGTACCTCGGCTTCATCTGGCCATGACTGCTACCTTTGACCTGGATTGCGTACCTCGGCTTCATCTGGCCCTGACTGCCGACTTTGACCTGGATTGCGTTCCTCGGCTTCATCTGGCCTTGACTGCCGACTTTGACCTGGATTGCCTACCTCGGCTTCATCTGGCCCTGACCGCCGACTTTGAACTGCATTGCCTACCTCGGCTTCATCTGGCCCTGACTGCTGACTTTGACCTGGATTGCCTACCTCGGCTTCACCTGGCCATGACTGCTACCTTTGACCTGGATTGCGTACCTCGGCTTCATCTGGCCATGACTGCTACCTTTGACCTGGATTGCGTACCTCGGCTTCATCTGGCCCTGACTGCCGACTTTGACCTGGATTGCGTTCCTCGGCTTCATCTGGCCTTGACTGCCGACTTTGACCTGGATTGCCTACCTCGGCTTCATCTGGCCTTGACTACCGACTTTGAACTGCATTGCCTACCTCGGCTTCATCTGGCCCTGACTGCTGGCTTTGACGTGGATTGCCTACCTCGGCTTCATCTGGCCATGACTGCTGACTTTGACCTGGATTGCCTACCTCGGCTTCATCTGGCCCTGACTGCCGACTTTGAACTGGATTGCCTACCTCGGCTTCGTCTGGCTCTGACTGCTGACTTTGACCTGGATTGCCTACCTCGGCTTCACCTGGCCCTGACTGCTGACTTTGACCTGGATTGCCTACCTCGGCTTCACCTGGCGATGACTGCTACCTTTGACCTGGATTGCGTACCTCGGCTTCATCTGGCCATGACTGCCTACTTTGACCTGGATTGCCTACCTCAGCTTCACCTGGCCATGACTGCTGCCTTTGACCTGGATTGCGTACCTCGGCTTCACCTGGCCATGACTGCTGCCTTTGACCTGGATTGCCTACCTCGGCTTCATCTGGCCCTGACTGCCGACTTTGACCTGGATTGCCTACCTCGGCTTCATCTGGCCCTGACCGCCGACTTTGACCTGCATTGCGTTCCTCGGCTTCTTCTGGCCTTGACTGCCGACTTTGACCTGGATTGCGTTCCTCGGCTTCATCTGGCCTTGACTGCCGACTTTGACCTGGATTGCCTACCTCGGCTTCATCTGGCCCTGACTGCTGGCTTTGACGTGGATTGCCTACCTCGGCTTCATCTGGCCCTGACTGCTGACTTTGACCTGGATTGCCTACCTCGGCTTCACCTGGCCATGACTGCTACCTTTGACCTGGATTGCGTACCTCGGCTTCATCTGGCCATGACTGCTACCTTTGACCTGGATTGCGTACCTCGGCTTCATCTGGCCCTGACTGCCGACTTTGACCTGGATTGCGTTCCTCGGCTTCATCTGGCCTTGACTGCCGACTTTGACCTGGATTGCCTACCTCGGCTTCATCTGGCCCTGACCGCCGACTTTGAACTGCATTGCCTACCTCGGCTTCATCTGGCCCTGACTGCTGGCTTTGACGTGGATTGCCTACCTCGGCTTCATCTGGCCATGACTGCTGACTTTGACCTGGATTGCCTACCTCGGCTTCACCTGGCCATGACTGCTACCTTTGACCTGGATTGCGTACCTCGGCTTCACCTGGCCATGACTGCTACCTTTGACCTGGATTGCGTACCTCGGCTTCATCTGGCCCTGACTGCCGACTTTGACCTGGATTGCGTACCTCGGCTTCATCTGGCCCTGACTGCCGACTTTGACCTGGATTGCCTACCTCGGCTTCATCTGGCCCTGACTGCCGACTTTGACCTGGATTGCCTACCTCGGCTTCACCTGGCCCTGACTGCCGACTTTGACCTGCATTGCCTATCTCGGCTTCATCTGGCCCTGACTGCCGACTTTGACCTGGATTGCCTACCTCGGCTTCACCTGGCCCTGACTGCTGGCTTGACCTGGATTGCCTACCTCGGCTTCATCTGGCCCTGACTGCCGACTTTGACCTGCATTGCCTATCTCGGCTTCATCTGGCCCTGACTGCCGACTTTGACCTGCATTGCCTACCTCGGCTTCATCTGGCCCTGACTGCTGGCTTGACCTGGATTGCCTACCTCGGCTTCACCTGGCCATGACTGCTGCCTTTGACCTGGATTGCGTACCTCGGCTTCATCTGGCCCTGACTGCTGGCTTGACCTGGATTGCGTACCTCGGCTTCATCTGGCCCTGACTGCCAATTTTGACCTGGATTGCCTACCTTGGCTTCACCTGGCCATGACTGCTGCCTTTGACCTGGATTGCGTACCTCGGCTTCACCTGGCCCTGACTGCTGACTTGACCTGGATTGCCTACCTCGGCTTCACCTGGCCCTGAGTGCTGGCTTGACCTGGATTGCCTACCTCGGCTTCACCTGGCCCTGACCGCCGACTTTGACCTGCATTGCGTTCCTCGGCTTCTTCTGGCCTTGACTGCCGACTTTGACCTGGATTGCGTTCCTCGGCTTCATCTGGCCTTGACTGCCGACTTTGACCTGGATTGCCTACCTCGGCTTCATCTGGCCCTGACCGCCGACTTTGAACTGCATTGCCTACCTCGGCTTCATCTGGCCCTGACTGCTGGCTTTGACGTGGATTGCCTACCTCGGCTTCATCTGGCCCTGACTGCCGACTTTGACCTGGATTGCCTACCTCGGCTTCATCTGGCCCTGACTGCCGACTTTGAACTGGATTGCCTACCTCGGCTTCGTCTGGCCCTGACTGCTGACTTTGACCTGGATTGCCTACCTCGGCTTCACCTGGCCCTGACTGCTGACTTTGACCTGGATTGCCTACCTCGGCTTCACCTGGCCATGACTGCTACCTTTGACCTGGATTGCGTACCTCGGCTTCATCTGGCCATGACTGCTACCTTTGACCTGGATTGCGTACCTCGGCTTCATCTGGCCCTGACTGCCGACTTTGACCTGGATTGCGTTCCTCGGCTTCATCTGGCCTTGACTGCCGACTTTGACCTGGATTGCCTACCTCGGCTTCATCTGGCCCTGACCGCCGACTTTGAACTGCATTGCCTACCTCGGCTTCATCTGGCCCTGACTGCTGACTTTGACCTGGATTGCCTACCTCGGCTTCACCTGGCCATGACTGCTACCTTTGACCTGGATTGCGTACCTCGGCTTCATCTGGCCATGACTGCTACCTTTGACCTGGATTGCGTACCTCGGCTTCATCTGGCCCTGACTGCCGACTTTGACCTGGATTGCGTTCCTCGGCTTCATCTGGCCTTGACTGCCGACTCTGACCTGGATTGCCTACCTCGGCTTCATCTGGCCATGACTGCTGGCTTTGACGTGGATTGCCTACCTCGGCTTCACCTGGCCATGACTGCTACCTTTGACCTGGATTGCCTACCTCGGCTTCATCTGGCCCTGACTGCCTACTTTGACCTGGATTGCCTACCTCAGCTTCACCTGGCCATGACTGCTACCTTTGACCTGGATTGCGTACCTCGGCTTCACCTGGCCATGACTGCTACCTTTGACCTGGATTGCGTACCTCGGCTTCATCTGGCCCTGACTGCCGACTTTGACCTGGATTGCGTACCTCGGCTTCATCTGGCCCTGACTGCCGACTTTGAACTGGATTGCCTACCTCGGCTTCGTCTGGCCCTGACTGCTGACTTTGACCTGGATTGCCTACCTCGGCTTCACCTGGCCCTGACTGCTGGCTTGACCTGGATTGCCTACCTCGGCTTCATCTGGCCCTGACTGCCGACTTTGACCTGCATTGCCTATCTCGGCTTCATCTGGCCCTGACTGCTGGCTTGACCTGGATTGCGTACCTCGGCTTCATCTGGCCCTGACTGCTGGCTTTGACCTGGATTGCGTACCTCGGCTTCACCTGGCCCTGACTGCTGCCTTTGACCTGGATTGCGTACCTCGGCTTCACCTGGCCCTGACTGCTGACTTGACCTGGATTGCCTACCTCGGCTTCACCTGGCCCTGAGTGCTGGCTTGACCTGGATTGCCTACCTCGGCTTCACCTGGCCCTGACCGCCGACTTTGACCTGCATTGCGTTCCTCGGCTTCTTCTGGCCTTGACTGCCGACTTTGACCTGGATTGCGTTCCTCGGCTTCATCTGGCCTTGACTGCCGACTTTGACCTGGATTGCCTACCTCGGCTTCATCTGGCCCTGACCGCCGACTTTGAACTGCATTGCCTACCTCGGCTTCATCTGGCCCTGACTGCTGGCTTTGACGTGGATTGCCTACCTCGGCTTCATCTGGCCCTGACTGCTGACTTTGACCTGGATTGCCTACCTCGGCTTCATCTGGCCCTGACTGCCGACTTTGAACTGGATTGCGTACCTCGGCTTCATCTGGCCATGACTGCTACCTTTGACCTGGATTGCCTACCTCGGCTTCATCTGGCCTTGACTGCCGACTTTGAACTGCATTGCCTACCTCGGCTTCATCTGGCCCTGACTGCTGGCTTTGACGTGGATTGCCTACCTCGGCTTCATCTGGCCATGACTGCTGGCTTTGACGTGGATTGCCTACCTCGGCTTCACCTGGCCATGACTGCTACCTTTGACCTGGATTGCCTACCTCGGCTTCATCTGGCCCTGACTGCCTACTTTGACCTGGATTGCCTACCTCAGCTTCACCTGGCCATGACTGCTTCCTTTGACCTGGATTGCGTACCTCGGCTTCATCTGGCCCTGACTGCTGGCTTGACCTGGATTGCGTACCTCGGCTTCATCTGGCCCTGACTGCCTACTTTGACCTGGATTGCCTACCTCAGCTTCACCTGGCCATGACTGCTGCCTTTGACCTGGATTGCGTACCTCGGCTTCACCTGGCCATGACTGCTGCCTTTGACCTGGATTGCCTACCTCGGCTTCATCTGGCCCTGACTGCCGACTTTGACCTGCATTGCCTACCTCGGCTTCATCTGGCCCTGACCGCCGACTTTGACCTGGATTGCCTACCTCGGCTTCTTCTGGCCCTGACTGCCGACTTTGACCTGGATTGCCTACCTCGGCTTCATCTGGCCCTGACTGCCGACTTTGACCTGCATTGCCTACCTCGGCTTCTTCTGGCCTTGACTGCCGACTTTGACCTGGATTGTGTTCCTCGGCTTCACCTGGCCATGACTGCTGCCTTTGACCTGGATTGCCTACCTCGGCTTCATCTGGCCCTGACTGCCGACTTTGACCTGGATTGCCTACCTCGGCTTCATCTGGCCCTGACCGCCGACTTTGACCTGCATTGCGTTCCTCAGCTTCTTCTGGCCTTGACTGCCGACTTTGACCTGGATTGCGTTCCTCGGCTTCATCTGGCCTTGACTGCCGACTTTGACCTGGATTGCCTACCTCGGCTTCATCTGGCCCTGACCGCCGACTTTGAACTGCATTGCCTACCTCGGCTTCATCTGGCCCTGACTGCTGGCTTTGACGTGGATTGCCTACCTCGGCTTCATCTGGCCCTGACTGCTGACTTTGACCTGGATTGCCTACCTCGGCTTCACCTGGCTATGACTGCTACCTTTGACCTGGATTGCGTACCTCGGCTTCATCTGGCCATGACTGCTACCTTTGACCTGGATTGCGTACCTCGGCTTCATCTGGCCCTGACTGCCGACTTTGACCTGGATTGCGTTCCTCGGCTTCATCTGGCCTTGACTGCCGACTTTGACCTGGATTGCCTACCTCGGCTTCATCTGGCCCTGACCGCCGACTTTGAACTGCATTGCCTACCTCGGCTTCATCTGGCCATGACTGCTGACTTTGACCTGGATTGCCTACCTCGGCTTCACCTGGCCATGACTGCTACCTTTGACCTGGATTGCGTACCTCGGCTTCACCTGGCCATGACTGCTACCTTTGACCTGGATTGCGTACCTCGGCTTCATCTGGCCCTGACTGCCGACTTTGACCTGGATTGCGTACCTCGGCTTCATCTGGCCCTGACTGCCGACTTTGACCTGGATTGCGTACCTCGGCTTCATCTGGCCATGACTGCTACCTTTGACCTGGATTGCCTACCTCGGCTTCATCTGGCCTTGACTGCCGACTTTGAACTGCATTGCCTACCTCGGCTTCATCTGGCCCTGACTGCTGGCTTTGACGTGGATTGCCTACCTCGGCTTCATCTGGCCATGACTGCTGGCTTTGACGTGGATTGCCTACCTCGGCTTCACCTGGCCATGACTGCTACCTTTGACCTGGATTGCCTACCTCGGCTTCATCTGGCCCTGACTGCCTACTTTGACCTGGATTGCCTACCTCAGCTTCACCTGGCCATGACTGCTTCCTTTGACCTGGATTGCGTACCTCGGCTTCATCTGGCCCTGACTGCTGGCTTGACCTGGATTGCGTACCTCGGCTTCATCTGGCCCTGACTGCCTACTTTGACCTGGATTGCCTACCTCAGCTTCACCTGGCCATGACTGCTGCCTTTGACCTGGATTGCGTACCTCGGCTTCACCTGGCCATGACTGCTGCCTTTGACCTGGATTGCCTACCTCGGCTTCATCTGGCCCTGACTGCCGACTTTGACCTGCATTGCCTACCTCGGCTTCATCTGGCCCTGACCGCCGACTTTGACCTGGATTGCCTACCTCGGCTTCTTCTGGCCCTGACTGCCGACTTTGACCTGGATTGCCTACCTCGGCTTCATCTGGCCCTGACTGCCGACTTTGACCTGCATTGCCTACCTCGGCTTCTTCTGGCCTTGACTGCCGACTTTGACCTGGATTGTGTTCCTCGGCTTCACCTGGCCATGACTGCTGCCTTTGACCTGGATTGCCTACCTCGGCTTCATCTGGCCCTGACTGCCGACTTTGACCTGGATTGCCTACCTCGGCTTCATCTGGCCCTGACCGCCGACTTTGACCTGCATTGCGTTCCTCAGCTTCTTCTGGCCTTGACTGCCGACTTTGACCTGGATTGCGTTCCTCGGCTTCATCTGGCCTTGACTGCCGACTTTGACCTGGATTGCCTACCTCGGCTTCATCTGGCCCTGACCGCCGACTTTGAACTGCATTGCCTACCTCGGCTTCATCTGGCCCTGACTGCTGGCTTTGACGTGGATTGCCTACCTCGGCTTCATCTGGCCCTGACTGCTGACTTTGACCTGGATTGCCTACCTCGGCTTCACCTGGCTATGACTGCTACCTTTGACCTGGATTGCGTACCTCGGCTTCATCTGGCCATGACTGCTACCTTTGACCTGGATTGCGTACCTCGGCTTCATCTGGCCCTGACTGCCGACTTTGACCTGGATTGCGTTCCTCGGCTTCATCTGGCCTTGACCGCCGACTTTGACCTGGATTGCCTACCTCGGCTTCATCTGGCCCTGACCGCCGACTTTGAACTGCATTGCCTACCTCGGCTTCATCTGGCCATGACTGCTGACTTTGACCTGGATTGCCTACCTCGGCTTCACCTGGCCATGACTGCTACCTTTGACCTGGATTGCGTACCTCGGCTTCACCTGGCCATGACTGCTACCTTTGACCTGGATTGCGTACCTCGGCTTCATCTGGCCCTGACTGCCGACTTTGACCTGGATTGCGTACCTCGGCTTCATCTGGCCCTGACTGCCGACTTTGAACTGGATTGCCTACCTCGGCTTCGTCTGGCCCTGACTGCTGACTTTGACCTGGATTGCCTACCTCGGCTTCACCTGGCCCTGACTGCTGACTTTGAGCTGGATTGCCTACCTCGGCTTCACCTGGCCCTGACTGCTGGCTTGACCTGGATTGCCTACCTCGGCTTCATCTGGCCCTGACTGCCGACTTTGACCTGCATTGCCTATCTCGGCTTCATCTGGCCCTGACTGCCGACTTTGACCTGCATTGCCTACCTCGGCTTCATCTGGCCCTAACTGCTGGCTTGACCTGGATTGCCTACCTCGGCTTCAACTGGCCATGACTGCTGCCTTTGACCTGGATTGCGTACCTCGGCTTCATCTGGCCCTGACTGCTGGCTTGACCTGGATTGCGTACCTCGGCTTCATCTGGCCCTGACTGGGAATTTTGACCTGGATTGCCTACCTTGGCTTCACCTGGCCATGACTGCTGCCTTTGACCTGGATTGCGTACCTCGGCTTCACCTGGCCCTGACTGCCGACTTTGACCTGGATTGCCTACCTCGGCATCGTCTGGCCCTGACTGCTGACTTCGACCTGGATTGCCTACCTCGGCTTCACCTGGCCCTGACTGCTGACTTTGACCTGGATTGCCTACCTCGGCTTCATCTGGCCCTGACTGCCTACTTTGACCTGGATTGCGTACCTCGGCTTCATCTGGCCCTGACTGCTGACTTTGACCTGGATTTCCTACCTCGGATTCATCTGGCCCTGAGTGCTGACTTTGACCTGGATTGCCTACCTCGGCTTCATCTGGCCCTGACTGCTGGCTTGACCTAGATTGCCTACCTCGGATTCATCTGGCCTTGACTGCTGGCTTGACCTGGATTGCGTACCTCGGCTTCATCTGCCCCTAACTGCCTACTTTGACCTGGATTGCCTACCTCGGCTTCACCTGGCCATGACTGCTGCCTTTGACCTGGATTGCCTACCTCGGCTTCATCTGGCCCTGACTGCCGACTTTAACCTGGATTGCCTACCTCGGCTTCATCTGGCCCTGACTGCCTACTTTGACCTGGATTGCCTACCTCAGCTTCACCTGGCCATAACTGCTTCCTTTGACCTGGATTGCGTACCTCGGCTTCATCTGGCCCTGACTGCTGGCTTGACCTGGATTGCGTACCTCGGCTTCATCTGGCCCTGACTGCCTACTTTGACCTGGATTGCCTACCTCAGCTTCACCTGGCCATGACTGCTGCCTTTGACCTGGATTGCGTACCTCGGCTTCACCTGGCCATGACTGCTGCCTTTGACCTGGATTGCCTACCTCGGCTTCATCTGGCCCTGACTGCCGACTTTGACCTGCATTGCCTACCTCGGCTTCATCTGGCCTTGACTGCCGACTTTGACCTGGATTGTGTTCCTCGGCTTCATCTGGCCCTGACTGCCGACTTTGACCTGGATTGCGTTCCTCGGCTTCTTCTGGCCCTGACTGCCGACTTTGACCTGGATTGTGTTCCTCGGCTTCATCTGGCCCTGACCGCCGACTTTGACCTGCATTGCGTTCCTCGGCTTCTTCTGGCCTTGACTGCCGACTTTGACCTGGATTGCGTTCCTCGGCTTCATCTGGCCCTGACTGCCGACTTTGACCTGGATTGTGTTCCTCGGCTTCATCTGGCCCTGACTGCCGACTTTGACCTGGATTGTGTTCCTCGGCTTCATCTGGCCCTGACTGCCGACTTTGACCTGGATTGCCTACCTCGGCTTCATCTGGCCCTGACTGCCGACTTTGACCTGGATTGTGTTCCTCGGCTTCATCTGGCCCTGACTGCCGACTTTGACCTGGATTGCGTTCCTCGGCTTCATCTGGCCCTGACTGCCGACTTTGACCTGGATTGTGTTCCTCGGCTTCATCTGGCCCTGACTACCGACTTTGACCTGGATTGTGTTCCTCGGCTTCATCTGGCCCTGACCGCCGACTTTGACCTGGATTGCCTACCTCGGCTTCATCTGGCCCTGACTGCCGACTTTGACCTGGATTGCCTACCTCGGCTTCATCTGGCCCTGACTGCCGACTTTGACCTGGATTGTGTTCCTCGGCTTCTTCTGGCCTTGACTGCCGACTTTGACCTGGATTGCCTACCTCGGCTTCATCTGGCCCTGACTGCCGACTTTGACCTGGATTGCGTTCCTCGGCTTCACCTGGCCATGACTGCTACCTTTGACCTGGATTGCGTACCTCGGCTTCATCTGGCCCTGACTGCCGACTTTGACCTGGATTGCGTTCCTCGGCTTCATCTGGCCTTGACTGCCGACTTTGACCTGGATTGCCTACCTCGGCTTCATCTGGCCCTGACCGCCGACTTTGAACTGCATTGCCTACCTCGGCTTCATCTGGCCCTGACCGCTGGCTTTGACGTGGATTGCCTACCTCGGCTTCATCTGGCCATGACTGCTGGCTTTGACGTGGATTGCCTACCTCGGCTTCATCTGGCCCTGACTGCTACCTTTGACCTGGATTGCCTACCTCGGCTTCATCTGGCCCTGACTGCCTACTTTGACCTGGATTGCCTACCTCAGCTTCACCTGGCCATGACTGCTTCCTTTGACCTGGATTGCGTACCTCGGCTTCATCTGGCCCTGACTGCTGGCTTGACCTGGATTGCGTACCTCGGCTTCATCTGGCCCTGACTGCCTACTTTGACCTGGATTGCCTACCTCAGCTTCACCTGGCCATGACTGCTGCCTTTGACCTGGTTTGCGTACCTCGGCTTCACCTGGCCATGACTGCTGCCTTTGACCTGGATTGCCTACCTCGGCTTCATCTGGCCCTGACCGCCGACTTTGACCTGCATTGCCTACCTCGGCTTCTTCTGGCCTTGACTGCCGACTTTGACCTGGATTGTGTTCCTCGGCTTCATCTGGCCCTGACTGCCGACTTTGACCTGGATTGCCTACCTCGGCTTCATCTGGCCCTGACCGCCGACTTTGACCTGCATTGTGTTCCTCGGCTTCTTCTGGCCTTGACTGCCGACTTTGACCTGGATTGCGTTCCTCGGCTTCATCTGGCCTTGACTGCCGACTTTGACCTGGATTGCCTACCTCGGCTTCATCTGGCCCTGACCGCCTACTTTGAACTGCATTGCCTACCTCGGCTTCATCTGGCCCTGACTGCTGGCTTTGACGTGGATTGCCTACCTCGGCTTCACCTGGCCATGACTGCTACCTTTGACCTGGATTGCGTACCTCGGCTTCATCTGGCCATGACTGCTACCTTTGACCTGGAATGCGTACCTCGGCTTCATCTGGCCCTGACTGCCGACTTTGACCTGGATTGCGTTCCTCGGCTTCATCTGGCCTTGACTGCCGACTTTGACCTGGATTGCCTACCTCGGCTTCATCTGGCCCTGACTGCTGGCTTTGACCTGGATTGCCTACCTCGGCTTCATCTGGCCCTGACTGCTGGCTTTGACGTGGATTGCCTACCTCGGCTTCATCTGGCCATGACTGCTGACTTTGACCTGGATTGCGTACCTCGGCTTCATCTGGCCCTGACTGCCGACTTTGACCTGGATTGCGTACCTCGGCTTCGTCTGGCCCTGACTGCCGACTTTGACCTGGATTGCCTACCTCGGCTTCGTCTGGCCCTGACTGCCGACTTTGACCTGGATTGCCTACCTCGGCTTCGTCTGGCCCTGACTGCTGACTTTGACCTGGATTGCCTACCTCGGCTTCACCTGGCCCTGACTGCTGGCTTGACCTGGATTGCCTACCTCGGCTTCACCTGGCCCTGACTGCCGACTTTGACCTGCATTGCCTATCTCGGCTTCATCTGGCCCTGACTGCCGACTTTGACCTGCATTGCCTACCTCGGCTTCATCTGGCCCTGACTGCTGACTTTGACCTGGATTGCCTGCCTCGGCTTCACCTGGCCCTGACTGCTGACTTTGACCTGGATTGCCTACCTCGGCTTCACCTGGCCCTGACTGCTGACTTTGACCTGGATTGCCTACCTCGGCTTCACCTGGCCCTGACTGCTGACTTTGACCTGGATTGCCTACCTCGGCTTCACCTGGCCCTGACTGCTGACTTTGACCTGGATTGCCTACCTCGGATTCATCTGGCCCTGACTGCTGACTTTGACCTGGATTGCCTACCTCGGCTTCATCTGGCCCTGACTGCTGGCTTTGACTTGGATTGCCTACCTCGGCTTCATCTGGCCCTGACTGCCGACTTTGACCTGGATTGTGTTCCTCGGCTTCATCTGGCCCTGACTGCCGACTTTGACCTGGATTGTGTTCCTCGGCTTCATCTGGCCCTGACTGCCGACTTTGACCTGGATTGTGTTCCTCGGCTTCATCTGGCCCTGACCGCCGACTTTGACCTGGATTGCCTACCTCGGCTTCATCTGGCCCTGACTGCCGACTTTGACCTGGATTGTGTTCCTCGGCTTCATCTGGCCCTGACTGCCGACTTTGACCTGGATTGTGTTCCTCGGCTTCATCTGGCCCTGACTGCCGACTTTGACCTGGATTGTGTTCCTCGGCTTCATCTGGCCCTGACTGCCGACTTTGACCTGGATTGCCTACCTCGGCTTCATCTGGCCCTGACTGCCGACTTTGACCTGGATTGTGTTCCTCGGCTTCATCTGGCCCTGACTGCCGACTTTGACCTGGATTGCGTTCCTCGGCTTCATCTGGCCCTGACTGCCGACTTTGACCTGGATTGTGTTCCTCGGCTTCATCTGGCCCTGACTACCGACTTTGACCTGGATTGTGTTCCTCGGCTTCATCTGGCCCTGACTGCCGACTTTGACCTGGATTGCCTACCTCGGCTTCATCTGGCCCTGACTGCCGACTTTGACCTGGATTGCCTACCTCGGCTTCATCTGGCCCTGACTGCCGACTTTGACCTGGATTGTGTTCCTCGGCTTCTTCTGGCCTTGACTGCCGACTTTGACCTGGATTGCCTACCTCGGCTTCATCTGGCCCTGACTGCCGACTTTGACCTGGATTGCGTTCCTCGGCTTCACCTGGCCATGACTGCTACCTTTGACCTGGATTGCGTACCTCGGCTTCATCTGGCCCTGACTGCCGACTTTGACCTGGATTGCGTTCCTCGGCTTCATCTGGCCTTGACTGCCGACTTTGACCTGGATTGCCTACCTCGGCTTCATCTGGCCCTGACCGCCGACTTTGAACTGCATTGCCTACCTCGGCTTCATCTGGCCCTGACCGCTGGCTTTGACGTGGATTGCCTACCTCGGCTTCATCTGGCCATGACTGCTGGCTTTGACGTGGATTGCCTACCTCGGCTTCATCTGGCCCTGACTGCTACCTTTGACCTGGATTGCCTACCTCGGCTTCATCTGGCCCTGACTGCCTACTTTGACCTGGATTGCCTACCTCAGCTTCACCTGGCCATGACTGCTTCCTTTGACCTGGATTGCGTACCTCGGCTTCATCTGGCCCTGACTGCTGGCTTGACCTGGATTGCGTACCTCGGCTTCATCTGGCCCTGACTGCCTACTTTGACCTGGATTGCCTACCTCAGCTTCACCTGGCCATGACTGCTGCCTTTGACCTGGTTTGCGTACCTCGGCTTCACCTGGCCATGACTGCTGCCTTTGACCTGGATTGCCTACCTCGGCTTCATCTGGCCCTGACCGCCGACTTTGACCTGCATTGCCTACCTCGGCTTCTTCTGGCCTTGACTGCCGACTTTGACCTGGATTGTGTTCCTCGGCTTCATCTGGCCCTGACTGCCGACTTTGACCTGGATTGCCTACCTCGGCTTCATCTGGCCCTGACCGCCGACTTTGACCTGCATTGTGTTCCTCGGCTTCTTCTGGCCTTGACTGCCGACTTTGACCTGGATTGCGTTCCTCGGCTTCATCTGGCCTTGACTGCCGACTTTGACCTGGATTGCCTACCTCGGCTTCATCTGGCCCTGACCGCCTACTTTGAACTGCATTGCCTACCTCGGCTTCATCTGGCCCTGACTGCTGGCTTTGACGTGGATTGCCTACCTCGGCTTCACCTGGCCATGACTGCTACCTTTGACCTGGATTGCGTACCTCGGCTTCATCTGGCCATGACTGCTACCTTTGACCTGGAATGCGTACCTCGGCTTCATCTGGCCCTGACTGCCGACTTTGACCTGGATTGCGTTCCTCGGCTTCATCTGGCCTTGACTGCCGACTTTGACCTGGATTGCCTACCTCGGCTTCATCTGGCCCTGACTGCTGGCTTTGACCTGGATTGCCTACCTCGGCTTCATCTGGCCCTGACTGCTGGCTTTGACGTGGATTGCCTACCTCGGCTTCATCTGGCCATGACTGCTGACTTTGACCTGGATTGCGTACCTCGGCTTCATCTGGCCCTGACTGCCGACTTTGACCTGGATTGCGTACCTCGGCTTCATCTGGCCCTGACTGCCGACTTTGACCTGGATTGCCTACCTCGGCTTCGTCTGGCCCTGACTGCCGACTTTGACCTGGATTGCCTACCTCGGCTTCGTCTGGCCCTGACTGCTGACTTTGACCTGGATTGCCTACCTCGGCTTCACCTGGCCCTGACTGCTGGCTTGACCTGGATTGCCTACCTCGGCTTCACCTGGCCCTGACTGCCGACTTTGACCTGCATTGCCTATCTCGGCTTCATCTGGCCCTGACTGCCGACTTTGACCTGCATTGCCTACCTCGGCTTCATCTGGCCCTGACTGCTGACTTTGACCTGGATTGCCTGCCTCGGCTTCACCTGGCCCTGACTGCTGACTTTGACCTGGATTGCCTACCTCGGCTTCACCTGGCCCTGACTGCTGACTTTGACCTGGATTGCCTACCTCGGCTTCACCTGGCCCTGACTGCTGACTTTGACCTGGATTGCCTACCTCGGCTTCACCTGGCCCTGACTGCTGACTTTGACCTGGATTGCCTACCTCGGATTCATCTGGCCCTGACTGCTGACTTTGACCTGGATTGCCTACCTCGGCTTCATCTGGCCCTGACTGCTGGCTTTGACTTGGATTGCCTACCTCGGCTTCATCTGGCCCTGACTGCCGACTTTGACCTGGATTGTGTTCCTCGGCTTCATCTGGCCCTGACTGCCGACTTTGACCTGGATTGTGTTCCTCGGCTTCATCTGGCCCTGACTGCCGACTTTGACCTGGATTGTGTTCCTCGGCTTCATCTGGCCCTGACCGCCGACTTTGACCTGGATTGCCTACCTCGGCTTCATCTGGCCCTGACTGCCGACTTTGACCTGGATTGTGTTCCTCGGCTTCATCTGGCCCTGACTGCCGACTTTGACCTGGATTGTGTTCCTCGGCTTCTTCTGGCCTTGACTGCCGACTTTGACCTGGATTGCCTACCTCGGCTTCATCTGGCCCTGACCGCCGACTTTGACCTGCATTGCGTTCCTCGGCTTCTTCTGGCCTTGACTGCCGACTTTGACCTGGATTGCGTTCCTCGGCTTCATATGGCCTTGACTGCCGACTTTGACCTGGATTGCCTACCTCGGCTTCATCTGGCCCTGACCGCCGACTTTGACCTGGATTGCCTACCTCGGCTTCATCTGGCCCTGACTGCTGACTTTGACCTGGATTGCCTACCTCGGCTTCATCTGGCCCTGACTGCTGACTTTGACCTGGATTGCCTACCTCGGCTTCACCTGGCCATGACTGCTACCTTTGACCTGGATTGCGTACCTCGGCTTCATCTGGCCCTGACTGCCGACTTTGACCTGGATTGCGTTCCTCGGCTTCATCTGGCCTTGACTGCCGACTTTGACCTGCATTGCCTACCTCGGCTTCATCTGGCCCTGACCGCCGACTTTGAACTGCATTGCCTACCTCGGCTTCATCTGGCCCTGACTGCTGACTTTGACCTGGATTGCCTACCTCGGCTTCACCTGGCCCTGACTGCTGACTTTGACCTGGAATGCCTACCTCGGCTTCATCTGGCCCTGACTGCTGGCTTGACCTAGATTGCCTACCTCGGCTTCATCTGGCCCTGACTGCTGGCTTTGACGTGGATTGCCTACCTCGGCTTCATCTGGCCCTGACTGCTACCTTTGACCTGGATTGCCTACCTCGGCTTCATCTGGCCCTGACTGCCTACTTTGACCTGGATTGCCTACCTCAGCTTCACCTGGCCATGACTGCTTCCTTTGACCTGGATTGCGTACCTCGGCTTCATCTGGCCCTGACTGCTGGCTTGACCTGGATTGCGTACCTCGGCTTCATCTGGCCCTGACTGCCTACTTTGACCTGGATTGCCTACCTCAGCTTCACCTGGCCATGACTGCTGCCTTTGACCTGGATTGCGTACCTCGGCTTCACCTGGCCATGACTGCTGCCTTTGACCTGGATTGCCTACCTCGGCTTCATCTGGCCCTGACTGCCGACTTTGACCTGGATTGTGTTCCTCGGCTTCATCTGGCCCTGACTGCCGACTTTGACCTGGATTGTGTTCCTCGGCTTCATCTGGCCCTGACTGCCGACTTTGACCTGGATTGTGTTCCTCGGCTTCATCTGGCCCTGACCGCCGACTTTGACCTGGATTGCCTACCTCGGCTTCATCTGGCCCTGACTGCCGACTTTGACCTGGATTGTGTTCCTCGGCTTCATCTGGCCCTGACTGCCGACTTTGACCTGGATTGTGTTCCTCGGCTTCTTCTGGCCTTGACTGCCGACTTTGACCTGGATTGCCTACCTCGGCTTCATCTGGCCCTGACCGCCGACTTTGACCTGCATTGCGTTCCTCGGCTTCTTCTGGCCTTGACTGCCGACTTTGACCTGGATTGCGTTCCTCGGCTTCATATGGCCTTGACTGCCGACTTTGACCTGGATTGCCTACCTCGGCTTCATCTGGCCCTGACCGCCGACTTTGAACTGCATTGCCTACCTCGGCTTCATCTGGCCCTGACTGCTGACTTTGACCTGGATTGCCTATCTCGGCTTCATCTGGCCCTGACTGCTGACTTTGACCTGGATTGCCTACCTCGGCTTCACCTGGCCATGACTGCTACCTTTGACCTGGATTGCGTACCTCGGCTTCATCTGGCCCTGACTGCCGACTTTGACCTGGATTGCGTTCCTCGGCTTCATCTGGCCTTGACTGCCGACTTTGACCTGGATTGCCTACCTCGGCTTCATCTGGCCCTGACCGCCGACTTTGAACTGCATTGCCTACCTCGGCTTCATCTGGCCATGACTGCTGGCTTTGACGTGGATTGCCTACCTCGGCTTCATCTGGCCATGACTGCTGACTTTGACCTGGATTGCCTACCTCGGCTTCATCTGGCCCTGACCGCCGACTTTGAACTGCATTGCCTACCTCGGCTTCATCTGGCCCTGACTGCTGGCTTTGACGTGGATTGCCTACCTCGGCTTCATCTGGCCCTGACTGCTACCTTTGACCTGGATTGCCTACCTCGGCTTCATCTGGCCCTGACTGCCTACTTTGACCTGGATTGCCTACCTCAGCTTCACCTGGCCATGACTGCTTCCTTTGACCTGGATTGCGTACCTCGGCTTCATCTGGCCCTGACTGCTGGCTTGACCTGGATTGCGTACCTCGGCTTCATCTGGCCCTGACTGCCTACTTTGACCTGGATTGCCTACCTCAGCTTCACCTGGCCATGACTGCTGCCTTTGACCTGGATTGCGTACCTCGGCTTCACCTGGCCATGACTGCTGCCTTTGACCTGGATTGCCTACCTCGGCTTCATCTGGCCCTGACTGCCGACTTTGACCTGCATTGCCTACCTCGGCTTCATCTGGCCCTGACTGCCGACTTTGACCTGGATTGTGTTCCTCGGCTTCATCTGGCCCTGACTGCCGACTTTGACCTGGATTGCCTACCTCGGCTTCATCTGGCCCTGACCGCCGACTTTGACCTGCATTGTGTTCCTCGGCTTCTTCTGGCCTTGACTGCCGACTTTGACCTGGATTGCGTTCCTCGGCTTCATCTGGCCTTGACTGCCGACTTTGACCTGGATTGCCTACCTCGGCTTCATCTGGCCCTGACCGCCTACTTTGAACTGCATTGCCTACCTCGGCTTCATCTGGCCCTGACTGCTGGCTTTGACGTGGATTGCCTACCTCGGCTTCACCTGGCCATGACTGCTACCTTTGACCTGGATTGCGTACCTCGGCTTCATCTGGCCATGACTGCTACCTTTGACCTGGATTGCGTACCTCGGCTTCATCTGGCCCTGACTGCCGACTTTGACCTGGATTGCGTTCCTCGGCTTCATCTGGCCTTGACTGCCGACTTTGACCTGGATTGCCTACCTCGTCTTCATCTGGCCCTGACTGCTGACTTTGACCTGGATTGCCTACCTCGGCTTCATCTGGCCCTGACTGCTGGCTTTGACGTGGATTGCCTACCTCGGCTTCATCTGGCCATGACTGCTGACTTTGACCTGGATTGCGTACCTCGGCTTCATCTGGCCCTGACTGCCGACTTTGACCTGGATTGCGTACCTCGGCTTCATCTGGCCCTGACTGCCGACTTTGACCTGGATTGCCTACCTCGGCTTCGTCTGGCCCTGACTGCTGACTTTGACCTGGATTGCCTACCTCGGCTTCGTCTGGCCCTGACTGCTGACTTTGACCTGGATTGCCTACCTCGGCTTCATCTGGCCCTGACTGCCGACTTTGACCTGCATTGCCTATCTCGGCTTCATCTGGCCCTGACTGCCGACTTTGACCTGCATTGCCTACCTCGGCTTCATCTGGCCCTGACTGCTGGCTTGACCTGGATTGCCTACCTCGGCTTCACCTGGCCATGACTGCTGCCTTTGACCTGGATTGCGTACCTCGGCTTCATCTGGCCCTGACTGCTTGCTTGACCTGGATTGCGTACCTCGGCTTCATCTGGCCCTGACTGCCAATTTTGACCTGGATTGCCTACCTCGGCTTCACCTGGCCCTGACTGCTGACTTTGACCTGGATTGCCTACCTCGGCTTCATCTGGCCCTGACTGCCTACTTTGACCTGGATTGCGTACCTCGGCTTCATCTGGCCCTGACTGCCGACTTTGACCTGGATTGCCTACCTCGGCTTCACCTGGCCCTGACTGCTGACTTTGACCTGGATTGCCTACCTCGGCTTCACCTGGCCCTGACTGCTGACTTTGACCTGGATTGCCTACCTCGGCTTCACCTGGCCCTGACTGCTGACTTTGACCTGGATTGCCTACCTCGGCTTCACCTGGCCCTGACTGCTGACTTTGACCTGGATTGCCTACCTCGGCTTCACCTGGCCCTGACTGCTGACTTTGACCTGGATTGCCTACCTCGGCTTCACCTGGCCCTGACTGCTGGCTTTGACCTGGATTGCCTACCTCGGCTTCATCTGGCCCTGACTGCTGGCTTGACCTAGATTGCCTACCTCGGATTCATCTGGCCTTGACTGCCGACTTTGACCTGGATTGCGTTCCTCGGCTTCATCTGGCCTTGACTGCCGACTTTGACCTGGATTGCCTACCTCGGCTTCATCTGGCCCTGACCGCCGACTTTGACCAGCATTGCCTACCTCGGCTTCATCTGGCCCTGACCGCCGACTTTGACCTGCATTGCCTACCTCGGTTTCATCTGGCCGTGACTGCCGACTTTGACCTGGGTTGCGTTCCTCGGCTTCATCTGGCCTTGACCGCCGACTTTTACCTGCATTGCCTACCTCGGCTTCATCTGGCCCTGACTGCCGACTTTGACCTGCATTGCCTATCTCGGCTTCATCTGGCCCTGACTGCCGACTTTGACCTGGATTGCCTACCTCGGCTTCACCTGGCCATGACTGCTGCCTTTGACCTGGATTGCGTACCTCGGCTTCATCTGGCCCTGACTGCTGACTTTGACCTGCATTGCCTACCTCGGCTTCATCTGGCCCTGACTGCCGACTTTGACCTAGGTTGCGTTCCTCGGCTTCATCTGGCCTTGACTGCCGACTTTGACCTGCATTGCCTACCTCGGCTTCATCTGGCCCTGACTGCCGACTTTGACCTGCATTGCCTATCTCGGCTTCATCTGGCCCTGACTGCCGACTTTGACCTGGATTGCGTTCCTCGGCTTCATCTGGCCTTGACTGCTGACTTTGACCTGCATTGCCTACCTCGGCTTCATCTGGCCCTGACTGCTGGCTTGACCTGGATTGCCTACCTCGGCTTCATCTGGCCCTGATTGCTGGCTTGACCTGGCTTGCCTACCTCGGCTTCATCAGGCCCTGACTGCCGACTTTGACCTGGATTGCCTACCTCGGCTTCATCTGGCCCTGACTGCCGACTTTGACCTGCATTGCCTATCTCGGCTTCATCTGGCCCTGACTGCCGACTTTGACCTGCATTGCCTACCTCGGCTTCATCTGGCCCTGACTGCTGGCTTGACCTGGATTGCCTACCTCGGCTTCACCTGGCCATGACTGCTGCCTTTGACCTGGATTGCGTACCTCGGCTTCATCTGGCCTTGACCGCCGACTTTGACCTGCATTGCCTACCTCGGCTTCATCTGGCCCTGACTGCCGACTTTGACCTGCATTGCCTATCTCGGCTTCATCTGGCCCTGACCGCCGACTTTGACCTGCATTGCCTACCTCGGCTTCATCTGGCCCTGACTGCTGGCTTGACCTGGATTGCCTACCTCGGCTTCACCTGGCCATGACTGCTGCCTTTGACCTGGATTGCGTACCTCGGCTTCACCTGGCCATGACTGCTGCCTTTGACCTGGATTGCGTACCTCGGCTTCATCTGGCCCTGACTGCCGACTTTGACCTGCATTGCCTATCTCGGCTTCATCTGGCCCTGACTGCCGACTTTGACCTGCATTGCCTACCTCGGCTTCATCTGGCCCTGACTGCTGGCTTGACCTGGATTGCCTACCTCGGCTTCACCTGGCCATGACTGCTGCCTTTGACCTGGATTGCGTAACTCGGCTTCATCTGGCCCTGACTGCCGACTTTGACCTGGATTGCCTACCTCGGCTTCGTCTGGCCCTGACTGCTGACTTTGACCTGGATTGCCTACCTCGGCTTCATCTGGCCCTGACCGCCGACTTTGACCTGCATTGCCTACCTCGGCTTCATCTGGCCTTGACCGCCGACTTTGACCTGCATTGCCTACCTCGGCTTCATCTGGCCCTGACTGCTGACTTTGACCTGGATTGCCTACCTCGGATTCATCTGGCCCTGACTGCTGACTTTGACCTGGATTGCCTACCTCGGCTTCATCTGGCCCTGACTGCTGGCTTGACCTAGATTGCCTACCTCGGCTTCATCTGGCCCTGACTGCCTACTTTGACCTGGATTGCCTTCCTCGGCTTCACCTGGCCATGACTGCTGACTTTGACCTGGATTGCCTACCTCAGATTCATCTGGCCCTGACTGCTGGCTTGACCTAGATTGCCTACCTCGGATTCATCTGGCCCTGACTGCCTACTTTGACCTGGATTGCCTACCTCGGCTTCATCTGGCCCTGACTGCCGACTTTGACCTGCATTGCCTATCTCGGCTTCATCTGGCCCTGACCGCCGACTTTGACCTGCATTGCCTACCTCGGCTTCATCTGACCCAGACTGCCGACTTTGACCTGCATTGCCTACCTCGGCTTCATCTGACCCAGACTGCCGACTTTGACCTGCATTGCCTACCTCGGCTTCATCTGGCCCTGACTGCCTACTTTGACCTGGATTGCCTACCTCGGCTTCACCTGGCCCTGACTGCCTACTTTGACCTGGATTGCCTACCTCGGCTTCACCTGGCCATGACTGCTGCCTTTGACCTGGATTGCGTACCTCGGCTTCACCTGGCCCTGACTGCCTACTTTGACCTGGATTGCCTACCTCGGCTTCATCTGGCCCTGACTGCCTACTTTGACCTGGATTGCCGACCTCGGCTTCATCTGGCCCTGACTGCCTGGCTTGACCTAGATTGCCTACCTCGGCTTCACCTGGCCCTGACTGCCTACTTTGACCTGGATTGCCTACCTCGGCTTCACCTGGCCCTGACTGCTGCCTTTGACCTGGATTGCCTACCTCGGCTTCACCTGGCCCTGACTGCTGACTTTGACCTGGATTGCCTACCTCGGCTTCACCTGGCCCTGACTGCTGGCTTGACCTAGATTGCCTACCTCGGATTCATCTGGCCCTGACTGCTGACTTTGACCTGGATTGCCTACCTCGGCTTCACCTGGCCCTGAGTGCTGGCTTGACCTGGATTGCCTACCTCGGCTTCACCTGGCCCTGACTGCTGACTTTGACCTGGATTGCCTACCTCGGCTTCATCTGGCCCTGACTGCCTACTTTGACCTGGATTGCCTACCTCGGCTTCACCTGGCCATGACTGCTGCCTTTGACCTGGATTGCATACCTCGGCTTCATCTGGCCCTGACTGCTGGCTTGACCTGGATTGCGTACCTCGGCTTCATCTGGCCCTGACTGCCAATTTTGACCTGGATTGCCTACCTCGGCTTCACCTGGCCATGACTGCTGCCTTTGACCTGGATTGCGTACCTCGGCTTCATCTGGCCCTGACTGCTGACTTTGACCTGGATTGCCTACCTCGGCTTCATCTGGCCTTGACCGCCGACTTTGACCTGCATTGCCTACCTCGGCTTCATCTGGCCTTGACCGCCGACTTTGACCTGCATTGCCTACCTCGGCTTCATCTGGCCTTGACCGCCGACTTTGACCTGCATTGCCTACCTCGGCTTCATCTGGCCCTGACTGCTGACTTTGACCTGGATTGCCTACCTCGGATTCATCTGGCCCTGACTGCTGACTTTGACCTGGATTGCCTACCTCGGCTTCATCTGGCCCTGACTGCTGGCTTGACCTAGATTGCCTACCTCGGCTTCATCTGGCCCTGACTGCCTACTTTGACCTGGATTGCCTACCTCGGCTTCACCTGGCCATGACTGCTGACTTTGACCTGGATTGCCTACCTCAGATTCATCTGGCCCTGACTGCTGGCTTGACCTAGATTGCCTACCTCGGATTCATCTGGCCCTGACTGCCTACTTTGACCTGGATTGCCTACCTCGGCTTCATCTGGCCCTGACCGCCGACTTTGACCTGAATTGCCTACCTCGGCTTCATCTGGCCTTGACCGCCGACTTTGACCTGCATTGCCTACCTCGGCTTCATCTGGCCCTGACTGCCGACTTTGACCTGCATTGCCTATCTCGGCTTCATCTGGCCCTGACCGCCGACTTTGACCTGCATTGCCTACCTCGGCTTCATCTGACCCAGACTGCCGACTTTGACCTGCATTGCCTACCTCGGCTTCATCTGACCCAGACTGCCGACTTTGACCTGCATTGCCTACCTCGGCTTCATCTGGCCCTGACTGCCTACTTTGACCTGGATTGCCTACCTCGGCTTCACCTGGCCCTGACTGCCTACTTTGACCTGGATTGCCTACCTCGGCTTCACCTGGCCATGACTGCTGCCTTTGACCTGGATTGCGTACCTCGGCTTCACCTGGCCCTGACTGCCTACTTTGACCTGGATTGCCTACCTCGGCTTCATCTGGCCCTGACTGCCTACTTTGACCTGGATTGCCGACCTCGGCTTCATCTGGCCCTGACTGCTGGCTTGACCTAGATTGCCTACCTCGGCTTCACCTGGCCCTGACTGCCTACTTTGACCTGGATTGCCTACCTCGGCTTCACCTGGCCCTGACTGCTGCCTTTGACCTGGATTGCCTACCTCGGCTTCACCTGGCCCTGACTGCTGCCTTTGACGTGGATTGCCTACCTCGGCTTCACCTGGCCCTGACTGCTGGCTTGACCTAGATTGCCTACCTCGGATTCATCTGGCCCTGACTGCTGACTTTGACCTGGATTGCCTACCTCGGCTTCACCTGGCCCTGAGTGCTGGCTTGACCTGGATTGCCTACCTCGGCTTCACCTGGCCCTGACTGCTGACTTTGACCTGGATTGCCTACCTCGGCTTCATCTGGCCCTGACTGCCTACTTTGACCTGGATTGCCTACCTCGGCTTCACCTGGCCATGACTGCTGCCTTTGACCTGGATTGCATACCTCGGCTTCATCTGGCCCTGACTGCTGGCTTGACCTGGATTGCGTACCTCGGCTTCATCTGGCCCTGACTGCCAATTTTGACCTGGATTGTCTACCTCGGCTTCACCTGGCCATGACTGCTGCCTTTGACCTGGATTGCGTACCTCGGCTTCATCTGGCCCTGACTGCTGACTTTGACCTGGATTGCCTACCTCGGCTTCATCTGGCCCTGACCGCCGACTTTGACCTGAATTGCCTACCTCGGCTTCATCTGGCCTTGACCGCCGACTTTGACCTGCATTGCCTACCTCGGCTTCATCTGGCCCTGACTGCTGGCTTGACCTAGATTGCCTACCTCGGCTTCATCTGGCCCTGACTGCCGACTTTGACCTGGATTGCCTACCTCGGCTTCACCTGGCCATGACTGCTGCCTTTGACCTGGATTGCGTACCTCGGCTTCATCTGGCCTTGACTGCTGACTTTGACCTGCATTGCCTACCTCGGCTTCACCTGGCCATGACTGCTGCCTTTGACCTGGATTGCGTACCTCGGCTTCATCTGGCCCTGACTGCTGGCTTGACCTGGATTGCGTACCTCGGCTTCATCTGGCCCTGACTGCCTACTTTGACCTGGATTGCGTACTTCGGCTTCATCTGGCCCTGACTGCTGACTTTGACCTGTATTGCCTACCTCGGCTTCACCTGGCCCTGACTGCTGACTTTGACCTGGATTGCCTACCTCGGCTTCACCTGGCCCTGACTGCTGGCTTGACCTGGATTGCCTACCTCGGATTCATCTGGCCTTGACTGCTGACTTTGACCTGGATTGCCTACCTCGGCTTCATCTGGCCCTGACCGCTGACTTTGACCTGCATTGCCTACCTCGGCTTCATCTGGCCCTGACCGCCGACTTTGACCTGGATTGCATTTCTCGGCTTCATCCGGCCCTTAATGCTGACTTTGACCTGGATTGCCTACCTCGGATTCATCTGGCCCTGACTGCCTACTTTGACCTGGATTGCCTACCTCGGCTTCACCTGGCCATGACTGCTGCCTTTTACCTGGATTGCGTACCTCAGCTTCATCTGGCCCTGACTGCTGGCTTGACCTGGATTGCGTACCTCGGCTTCATCTGGCCCTGACTGCCTACTTTGACCTGGATTGCGTACCTCGGCTTCATCTGGCCCTGACTGCTGACTTTGACCTGGATTGCGTACCTCGGCTTCACCTGGCCCTGAGTGCTGGCTTGACCTGGATTGCCTACCTCGGCTTCACCTGGCCCTGACTGCTGGCTTGACCTGGATTGCGTACCTCGGCTTCATCTGGCCCTGACTGCCTACTTTGACCTGGATTGCGTACCTCGGCTTCATCTGGCCCTGACTGCTGACTTTGACCTGCATTGCCTACCTCGGCTTCATCTGACCCAGACTGCCGACTTTGACCTGCATTGCCTACCTCGGCTTCATCTGACCCAGACTGCCGACTTTGACCTGCATTGCCTACCTCGGCTTCATCTGGCCCTGACTGCCTACTTTGACCTGGATTGCCTACCTCGGCTTCACCTGGCCCTGACTGCCTACTTTGACCTGGATTGCCTACCTCGGCTTCACCTGGCCATGACTGCTGCCTTTGACCTGGATTGCGTACCTCGGCTTCACCTGGCCCTGACTGCCTACTTTGACCTGGATTGCCTACCTCGGCTTCATCTGGCCCTGACTGCCTACTTTGACCTGGATTGCCGACCTCGGCTTCATCTGGCCCTGACTGCTGGCTTGACCTAGATTGCCTACCTCGGCTTCACCTGGCCCTGACTGCCTACTTTGACCTGGATTGCCTACCTCGGCTTCACCTGGCCCTGACTGCTGCCTTTGACCTGGATTGCCTACCTCGGCTTCACCTGGCCCTGACTGCTGACTTTGACCTGGATTGCCTACCTCGGCTTCACCTGGCCCTGACTGCTGGCTTGACCTAGATTGCCTACCTCGGATTCATCTGGCCCTGACTGCTGACTTTGACCTGGATTGCCTACCTCGGCTTCACCTGGCCCTGAGTGCTGGCTTGACCTGGATTGCCTACCTCGGCTTCACCTGGCCCTGACTGCTGACTTTGACCTGGATTGCCTACCTCGGCTTCATCTGGCCCTGACTGCCTACTTTGACCTGGATTGCCTACCTCGGCTTCACCTGGCCATGACTGCTGCCTTTGACCTGGATTGCATACCTCGGCTTCATCTGGCCCTGACTGCTGGCTTGACCTGGATTGCGTACCTCGGCTTCATCTGGCCCTGACTGCCAATTTTGACCTGGATTGCCTACCTCGGCTTCACCTGGCCATGACTGCTGCCTTTGACCTGGATTGCGTACCTCGGCTTCATCTGGCCCTGACTGCTGACTTTGACCTGGATTGCCTACCTCGGCTTCATCTGGCCCTGACCGCCGACTTTGACCTGAATTGCCTACCTCGGCTTCATCTGGCCTTGACCGCCGACTTTGACCTGCATTGCCTACCTCGGCTTCATCTGGCCCTGACTGCTGGCTTGACCTAGATTGCCTACCTCGGCTTCATCTGGCCCTGACTGCCGACTTTGACCTGGATTGCCTACCTCGGCTTCACCTGGCCATGACTGCTGCCTTTGACCTGGATTGCGTACCTCGGCTTCATCTGGCCTTGACTGCTGACTTTGACCTGCATTGCCTACCTCGGCTTCACCTGGCCATGACTGCTGCCTTTGACCTGGATTGCGTACCTCGGCTTCATCTGGCCCTGACTGCTGGCTTGACCTGGATTGCGTACCTCGGCTTCATCTGGCCCTGACTGCCTACTTTGACCTGGATTGCGTACTTCGGCTTCATCTGGCCCTGACTGCTGACTTTGACCTGTATTGCCTACCTCGGCTTCACCTGGCCCTGACTGCTGGCTTGACCTGGATTGCCTACCTCGGATTCATCTGGCCCTGACTGCTGACTTTGACCTGGATTGCCTACCTCGGCTTCACCTGGCCCTGACTGCTGGCTTGACCTGGATTGCCTACCTCGGATTCATCTGGCCTTGACTGCTGACTTTGACCTGGATTGCCTACCTCGGCTTCATCTGGCCCTGACCGCCGACTTTGACCTGGATTGCATTTCTCGGCTTCATCCGGCCCTTAATGCTGACTTTGACCTGGATTGCCTACCTCGGATTCATCTGGCCCTGACTGCCTACTTTGACCTGGATTGCCTACCTCGGCTTCACCTGGCCATGACTGCTGCCTTTTACCTGGATTGCGTACCTCAGCTTCATCTGGCCCTGACTGCTGGCTTGACCTGGATTGCGTACCTCGGCTTCATCTGGCCCTGACTGCCTACTTTGACCTGGATTGCGTACCTCGGCTTCATCTGGCCCTGACTGCTGACTTTGACCTGGATTGCGTACCTCGGCTTCACCTGGCCCTGAGTGCTGGCTTGACCTGGATTGCCTACCTCGGCTTCACCTGGCCCTGACTGCTGACTTTGACCTGTATTGCCTACCTCGGCTTCGTCTGGCCCTGACTGCTGACTTTGACCTGGATTGCCTACCTCGGCTTCACCTGGCCCTGACTGCTGCCTTTGACCTGGATTGCGTACCTCGGCTTCACCTGGCCCTTACTGCTGACTTTGACCTGGATTGCCTACATCGGCTTCATCTGGCCCTGACTGCAGGCTTGACCTAGATTGCCTACCTCGGATTCATCTGGCCTTGACTGCTGACTTTGACCTGGATTGCCTACCTCGGCTTCATCTGGCCCTGACCGCCGACTTTGACCTGCATTGCCTACCTCGGCTTCACCTGGCCCTGACTGCCGACTTTGACCTGGATTGCATTTCTCGGCTTCATCCGGCCCTTAATGCTGACTTTGACCTGGATTGCCTACCTCGGATTCATCTGGCCCTGACTGCTGACTTTGACCTGGATTGCCTACCTCGGCTTCATCTGGCCCTGACTGCTGGCTTGACCTGGATTGCGTACCTCGGCTTCATCTGGCCCTGACTGCCAATTTTGACCTGGATTGCCTACCTCGGCTTCACCTGGCCATGACTGCTGCCTTTGACCTGGATTGCGTACCTCGGCTTCACCTGGCCCTGACTGCTGACTTGACCTGGATTGCCTACCTCGGCTTCACCTGGCCCTGAGTGCTGGCTTGACCTGGATTGCCTACCTCGGCTTCACCTGGCCCTGACTGCTGGCTTGACCTGGATTGCCTACCTCGGCTTCATCTGGCCCTGACTGCTGACTTTGACCTGGATTGCGTACCTCGGCTTCATCTGACCCTGACTGCGGACTTTGACCTGGATTGCGTACCTCGGCTTCACCTGGCCCTGAGTGCTGGCTTGACCTGGATTGCCTACCTCGGCTTCACCTGGCCCTGACTGCTGACTTTGACCTGGATTGCCTACCTCGGCTTCATCTGGCCCTGACTGCCTACTTTGACCTGGATTGCCTACCTCGGCTTCACCTGGCCATGACTGCTGCCTTTGACCTGGATTGCGTACCTCGGCTTCATCTGGCCCTGACTGCTGACTTTGACCTGGATTGCCTACCTCGGCTTCATCTGGCCCTGACTGCCGACTTTGACCTGGATTGCCTACCTCGGCTTCGTCTGGCCCTGACTGCTGACTTTGACCTGGATTGCCTACCTCGGCTTCACCTGGCCCTGACTGCTAACTTTGACCTGGATTGCCTACCTCGGCTTCATCTGGCCCTGACTGCTGGCTTGACCTAGATTGCCTACCTCGGCTTCATCTGGCCCTGACTGCTGGCTTGACCTAGATTGCCTACCTCGGCTTCACCTGGCCATGACTGCTGCCTTTGACCTGGATTGCGTACCTCGGCTTCATCTGGCCCTGACTGCTCACTTTGACCTGGATTGCCTACCTCGGCTTCATCTGGCCCTGACCGCCGACTTTGACCTGAATTGCCTACCTCGGCTTCATCTGGCCTTGACCGCCGACTTTGACCTGCATTGCCTACCTCGGCTTCATCTGGCCCTGACTGCTGGCTTGACCTAGATTGCCTACCTCGGCTTCATCTGGCCCTGACTGCCGACTTTGACCTGGATTGCCTACCTCGGCTTCACCTGGCCATGACTGCTGCCTTTGACCTGGATTGCGTACCTCGGCTTCATCTGGCCTTGACTGCTGACTTTGACCTGCATTGCCTACCTCGGCTTCACCTGGCCATGACTGCTGCCTTTGACCTGGATTGCGTACCTCGGCTTCATCTGGCCCTGACTGCTGGCTTGACCTGGATTGCGTACCTCGGCTTCATCTGGCCCTGACTGCCTACTTTGACCTGGATTGCGTACTTCGGCTTCATCTGGCCCTGACTGCTGACTTTGACCTGTATTGCCTACCTCGGCTTCACCTGGCCCTGACTGCTGACTTTGACCTGGATTGCCTACCTCGGCTTCACCTGGCCCTGACTGCTGGCTTGACCTGGATTGCCTACCTCGGATTCATCTGGCCTTGACTGCTGACTTTGACCTGGATTGCCTACCTCGGCTTCATCTGGCCCTGACCGCTGACTTTGACCTGCATTGCCTACCTCGGCTTCATCTGGCCCTGACCGCCGACTTTGACCTGGATTGCATTTCTCGGCTTCATCCGGCCCTTAATGCTGACTTTGACCTGGATTGCCTACCTCGGATTCATCTGGCCCTGACTGCCTACTTTGACCTGGATTGCCTACCTCGGCTTCACCTGGCCATGACTGCTGCCTTTTACCTGGATTGCGTACCTCAGCTTCATCTGGCCCTGACTGCTGGCTTGACCTGGATTGCGTACCTCGGCTTCATCTGGCCCTGACTGCCTACTTTGACCTGGATTGCGTACCTCGGCTTCATCTGGCCCTGACTGCTGACTTTGACCTGGATTGCGTACCTCGGCTTCACCTGGCCCTGAGTGCTGGCTTGACCTGGATTGCCTACCTCGGCTTCACCTGGCCCTGACTGCTGACTTTGACCTGTATTGCCTACCTCGGCTTCGTCTGGCCCTGACTGCTGACTTTGACCTGGATTGCCTACCTCGGCTTCACCTGGCCCTGACTGCTGCCTTTGACCTGGATTGCGTACCTCGGCTTCACCTGGCCCTTACTGCTGACTTTGACCTGGATTGCCTACATCGGCTTCATCTGGCCCTGACTGCAGGCTTGACCTAGATTGCCTACCTCGGATTCATCTGGCCTTGACTGCTGACTTTGACCTGGATTGCCTACCTCGGCTTCATCTGGCCCTGACCGCCGACTTTGACCTGCATTGCCTACCTCGGCTTCACCTGGCCCTGACTGCCGACTTTGACCTGGATTGCATTTCTCGGCTTCATCCGGCCCTTAATGCTGACTTTGACCTGGATTGCCTACCTCGGATTCATCTGGCCCTGACTGCTGACTTTGACCTGGATTGCCTACCTCGGCTTCATCTGGCCCTGACTGCTGGCTTGACCTGGATTGCGTACCTCGGCTTCATCTGGCCCTGACTGCCAATTTTGACCTGGATTGCCTACCTCGGCTTCACCTGGCCATGACTGCTGCCTTTGACCTGGATTGCGTACCTCGGCTTCACCTGGCCCTGACTGCTGACTTGACCTGGATTGCCTACCTCGGCTTCACCTGGCCCTGAGTGCTGGCTTGACCTGGATTGCCTACCTCGGCTTCACCTGGCCCTGACTGCTGGCTTGACCTGGATTGCCTACCTCGGCTTCATCTGGCCCTGACTGCTGACTTTGACCTGGATTGCGTACCTCGGCTTCATCTGACCCTGACTGCGGACTTTGACCTGGATTGCGTACCTCGGCTTCACCTGGCCCTGAGTGCTGGCTTGACCTGGATTGCCTACCTCGGCTTCACCTGGCCCTGACTGCTGACTTTGACCTGGATTGCCTACCTCGGCTTCATCTGGCCCTGACTGCCTACTTTGACCTGGATTGCCTACCTCGGCTTCACCTGGCCATGACTGCTGCCTTTGACCTGGATTGCGTACCTCGGCTTCATCTGGCCCTGACTGCTGACTTTGACCTGGATTGCCTACCTCGGCTTCATCTGGCCCTGACTGCCGACTTTGACCTGGATTGCCTACCTCGGCTTCGTCTGGCCCTGACTGCTGACTTTGACCTGGATTGCCTACCTCGGCTTCACCTGGCCCTGACTGCTAACTTTGACCTGGATTGCCTACCTCGGCTTCATCTGGCCCTGACTGCTGGCTTGACCTAGATTGCCTACCTCGGCTTCATCTGGCCCTGACTGCTGGCTTGACCTAGATTGCCTACCTCGGATTCATCTGGCCCTGACCGCCGACTTTGACCTGGATTGCATTTCTCGGCTTCATCCGGCCCTTAATGCTGACTTTGACCTGGATTGCGTACCTCGGCTTCACCTGGCCATGACTGCTGGCTTGACCTGGATTGTCTACCTCAGCTGCGTCTGGCCCTAACTGCTGCTCTTCAGCGCACTGACTTGTCTGCGTCCTAAGACTCTGACACAAATACTGAGAAAAAACAAGATTGAATTCAAATGGGAATTCCCGGAAAGAGTCTCATTCTACTATTTCTCATAAAGAAATTTATGAGAAGATACAAAGAGCTAGGCAAGGAAGAAGACCCAGCAGCAGCCACCCCAAACCTCGAAGAAGATAATAAAGATAATAAGGAGGAAGAAAAAGATGTTTAAAGACTTTTTCTCTTTTCTTTTAACAAAAATTCAAGGAAACCAAGATGGCATTAAAATTGTGGACATTAAAACATTAATGGTTTAAACAATAAAAATAAAAGAAATAAAATTGGGCATGTTTTGTTGAAAAAGAATTTGGACATTATCTGTTTACAAGAGACTCATGTAGCTAGAAAACATAGAAGAATTTTGGTTAATAAAACACTAGGGAATGAATTTATATGTTAGATAGGAGTAAGAAGAGGGGGGTGGTTTTGTATATAAAACAAAAATTTGAAGCATGGGAAATCCAGAGGAGGGCAACCGAAATAGTCAAAGGCCTGGAAACGATGCCTTATGTGAGGATGAGCTTAGGGAGCTGGGTATGTTTAGCCTGGAGAAGAGAAGGTTAATGGGTAATATGATAGCCATGTTCAAATATATTAAAGGATGTCATATAGAGGAGGGAGAAAGATTGTTTTCTGCTGCTCCAGAGAAGTGGACACGCAGCAATGGATTCAAACTACAAGAAAGAAGATTCCACCTAAACATTAGGAAGAACTTCCTGGCAGTAAGAGCTGTTCGGCAGTGGAATTTGCTACCAAGGAGTGTGGTGGAGTCTCCTTCTTTGGAGGTCTTTAAGCAGAGGCTTGACAGGCATATGTCAGGAATGCTTTGATGGTGTTTCCTGCTTGGCAGGGGGTTGGACTGGATGGCCCTTGCGGTCTCTTCCAACTCTATGATTCTATGAAATCCTCAAGGAAAGGAAGGTAAGGTGATTGCAGTACAAGTCACGTGGCTTGTTAATTGTCGGAATTTATGTACCAAACGGCTGTAAGACTGAATTTTACAAACCTTTAGAAGAGAAATTGTTTGACTATGTTGATCAAAAAATATATATAATGGGGGACATGAATGGGGTAGTCTTGTTAGAAATGGACAGATTAAGGGAAAAAATGAAATCAAAAGAAGGAAATTTACCCAAAACTTTCTTCTCCTTAGTAGAAAGTTGTAATCTGGTAGATGTTTGGAGATGAAGACACCCATTAGAAAAACAATTTGCAGTACTCACTTTTCAGAGCCAAATCAATCAGCAGCAAGAACAGACTATGTTTGGACATCCAGCGAACTAGTACATCAGGGAAGAGCCAGAATGCGCTGCTTCGTCAGTAGCAGGGGAGGGTTCTGAGGGCCAGCTAGTATGTAATAAAGTCTGTCAATATCATGCTGAGTGTACTGGAGCGTTACTGTGAAGAGGGAACATCACACCTTGACAGCATTCCGGAAGTCTCTCTTCCTCTTCGCAACGGCAGAGCAGAGGTGAGCCATGCAGCAGCCCAAGACGAAGAAGGACATGCAAAGACTTCTGGGGTTTAGCAATTATTACTGTAAATTTGTGCCCAGTTACTCACAAATAATTGCACCTATCACAGATTGCTTGCGAGGCAAGAAACCTTTCATTTGGACCTTAGAGGCGCAAGCAACTTTTTAAAGGCTGAAGGTTTTTGCCTCAAAGGAGTATCTGATACATGTGGAACCACAAAGGGCCAGAACCACAAAAGATAGAAACTGTGGAATTGTATATCTTTTTTGCAAAGGGGGAAAGCTCCATTTTTTAGGATCAGCTCAAAGTTGCTTAGTTTCCTTGCAAAGGGGGGGAAAATCCTGTTTTTATGGGGTTCAACTCACAGTTCTGCAGCTTCTCTAGGAAAGGGACCCATTTCTACAGTTTCCAGACAGATAATCTAATCAGCCAGTCACATGTCTCCCTCTGCAGACAACAATTGAGGCCTAGGCAAGGGGCCGGGAAGGGAGCTAGCTCTCTTATCTCCCTCCCCGATCTCTTGCAATCAGCTGCTGAGTGGGTTCCTTTCAATGCGCTCATTCCCTCTTGTTAGCCTTTAGCTCTTTCTTTTTTCTTTTTAAAAAAAGCACGATCTGCCTTTAGCCCCTGGGCAATTCAGCTCCAGGGACCATGCATTTGCTCCATAAGACGCAGACATTTCTTCTTACTTCTTAGGAGGGAAAAGGTGCGTCTTATGGAACAAAAAATACGGTAAATCAGAGGCAGGTCAGGTGGGAATAATTCTTTGCCAGGTTCAGCTTTAAGATAGAGTATGCAGGTGACTTTGGCAGGGAGAGCACATGGAATAATCCTGACCAAGCTTATGAGGAGGCGTGTAGTGGTGAAAGGGGATTCCCTACTGAGGGGTACAGAAGCAGTGATCTGTGGGCCTGATAAGACGTCTCGAGAGGTGTGCTGTCTCCCTGGAGCCAAGATCCAAGATGTAACAGAACGGGTGAAAGGAATCATAAATCCCACCGACAAATACCCCTTCCTTTTGGTCCACGTGGGAACCAATAACACTGCAAGCCATAGCCTTCAGAAGATCAAAAGTGATTATGAGGCTCTGGGCAGGAAGTTGAAGCAATTAAATGCACAAATTGTCATCTCATCTGTCCTCCCACTTGAACAACGTGGCCCAGGGAGAGAGGGGAAAATAGGGGAAGTGGAACAACTGGCTTCGCAAATTGTGCAAGCTGGAACGGTTTGGATTCTTAGATCACGGTCTGCAGTTTCTTGAAGATGGACTTCTGGCAAGTGATGGGCTGCACCTCACAAAAGTTGGGAGGAATGTTTTTGCCATGACTCAAAAACCTCATCAGGAGGGCTTTAAACTGACTTATGTGTGTGTGGGGGGGGGGGAGACAGTGGTCCTGAAGGTAGGAGTCTACCAAGTGCTGAAGATGATCATCCAAATGTCAAGGACCAAATGGAGCAAACAGCACACAGACTTAGTGGTGGGAGGAAAAAATCCTTAAATAAGAGACATGGGGGAATGATCAATGGTCTTCAATGTCTGTATACTAATGCACAGAGCATAGGAAAGAAACAAGATGAACTTGAGCTCTTGGTACAGCAAACTAAATACGACATAATAGGCATCACTGAAACCTGGTGGGATGAGTCTCATGATTGGAATGTAGTAATAGAAGGATACAATCTATTTAAGAGAAATAGACCAAACAGGAAAGGAGGAGGAGTAGCGTTATATGTCAGGGATGTGTATACCTGTGAAGAGATCCAGGATTTAAAACTTCAAAGCCATATTGAGAGTATCTGGGTCAAAATTAAGGGAGAGGAAAATAACAGTGATCTCATTGTGGGAGTTTACTATAGATCCCCAAGCCAAACTGAGGACACAGATGATGCCTTCCTGAAACAGATGGCCAAGCATTCAAAAGGAAGTGAGATAGTAGTAATGGGGGATTCCAACTATCCTGATATTTGTTGGATGTCAAACTCAGCCAAGAGTATAAGGTCAAAGAGATTCCTCACTGGCCTTGCAGACAACTTCATTGTCCAGAAAGTGGGAGAAGCAACAAGAGGATCAGTCATTTTAGACTTCCGGTTTCCCGCGGATCAGCTTCGGACGCGCCGGCGGGTCGCTCTTCGCTAGCGCACTCGAAAAGGGCGGACAGGGGGGGCATTGGGCTTCAAAGCCCCCCTCCAAAAAGGTCGTGGAGGGTTTCCAGACCTAACTGATCGGCAGCAGCGTCGGGGAAGCTCCGGCACCAAGCGGACAAGCGCGGTGGAGAGGAACCTCCCCGGGACGCCTACCTTAAGATCCCGCCCCAGCCGAGAAAGCCAGGAAAACCCGAAGCAAGCAAGCGGTGAAACCTCCAAGGGAATTACCCGACCTAAGGTAATACGCAGCTCTCCCAAGCCCGGAGGTCTTTTGAAAGACCGAGGGAAGCGGTGAATTATAGGGAGAAAGAGAAGGTCGGCAAGCTAATTTAATGGCGGTGCAGGAAATCACCTCTGCAGCGTTCCGCTTTGCTTAAAAACCAACTCAACAACATCAAAGATTGCAAGAAAACAGTTACTCTTTTCGCTCTTTGGGCTGCCTGAAGAACGGTAGACACATTTGTAGCAGTAATCCCTGAGAATTTGTAGCAGTCAACGGAGGGTAAGGACAAAGCGGGATAACAACATTGTAGCAGTAATTCCTGAGAAAGGTATTATCTTTCTTTTCACTGGAATTCTGTCGGATGGGATGGACTTAAAATGACTGAACTGTAAAAGATACTACTACCCTCCAAAGCTTACCATGACTGAAACATATGAGATTGAATCGTATTGAAAATAATTTTGGGGAGGAATTTCTGGCACTTAAGAAGGAATTTGGAGGAACAGTTATGAGAAGAGCTTAAAAGATTCTTGAACCTTTTCCTTTTCTTGAACTTTTCCTTGTTATTGGCTAAACAGGATATCATATTGGCAAGTGACTTTATCTGAACTGCTGAGTCACAGCGGGAACAAGAAAAAATCTTTGCTCAGGACAACGCTATTTAGAAAGAGCGCCACCTCTAGGAAGATGGTAATAAGGCATCCAATAACCTAAAATTTATATAACTCACAGCCATAGCCTCCACCCAGAGAATAAACAAAAACTTTTCTTGGAGCAGTTTGCTGGGTGAGCAAGAGGACAAGAGGAGCAGCCAACAGTCAAGGAAGTTAAAGACTTCTGTTAACAGCGGATATATTGTGACTAATTATTTTTTGGTTAGCTCTTTGTTTTAAGCATTGCCAAACCAAAAAGACTGCATTGTGAACACCCCACCCCACCCCTGATTTTGACTTCACATTCCTCTTTCTTCTCTTTTCTTTTTTGTTGCCGGTTTATATATATATACACAAGGAGTGTTGGGGAGATATGGGATCCCAAAGAGAGGGGGTCAACAAAAAATTGGCAACTTCTGCATTAACAGGGAACGTTGGCAACCAAGCTAGAAGAGGGTCAGGAGCAGATATGGATGCAAATTTGGACGTGAAAGAATTAATTTTAAGTTTAAAAAGGGACATTGTCGATATGAAAAAAGATGTAAATGAAAAATTGGATAGTTTTGGGGAAAAGATAGACGGGAATGCTAAGATTGTAACAGAATTAAGTGAGAAGATGAATGAATTGGGGGAAAAAAATGCAGAGCTTACGACAATAGTGCAAGATCTAAAAGGCAAGACTATAAGCTTAGAAGAGTCAGTGAGGAAATTACAGAATGAAAACAGGGAATTGAAGAGGGAGGGGGAACGGGTAAGGAAGGAGATGGCTGAAATGAAACAAACACATGAGGCTGTGATGGACGCAGTCTCTATGATTGAGATGCATAGAAGAGAGAACACCTTGAGATTAAGAGCTATACCAGAGAAACCGGATGAGCAAATTGGAAAGAAAGTGACTTTAGAGCTTGCCAAATGGTTAGAAATTAGCGAACATGAAATGGAACAGCATATAGACAGGACTTTTAGAATAAGATCAAAGGTTGCAAAGGAAAATAATTGGCCGGGGGATTGTTTGGTAACCTTCAAAACGTTAGATATTAGAGATAAAGTCCTGCAAATGAGTAACAAAAAAAGATTACAAATTGATGGTAAAGGTAAAGGTAAAGGGACCCCTGACCATTAGGTCCAGTCGTGACCGACTCTGGGGTTGCGCGCTCATCTCGCCTTATTGGCCGAGGGAGCCGGCGTATAGCTTCCAGGTCATGTGGCCAGCATGACAAAGCCATTTCTGGCAAACCAGAGCAGCACATGGAAACGCCGTTTACCTTCCCGCTGTAGCGGTTCCTATTTATCTACTTGCATTTTTTTTGACGTGCTTTCGAACTGCTAGGTTGGCAGGAGCTGGGACCAAGCAACGGGAGCTCACCCCGCCACAGGGATTCGAACTGCCGACCTTCTGATCAGCAAGCCCTAGGCTCAGTGGTTTAACCACAGCGCCACCTGGGTCCCACACAAATTGATGAGAGCGATGTAATTATTCATAAATATATACCTTCCAGATTCTTGAAAAAACGGGAAAAATTCAAGCCATACGTAGAAGCACTGAGAGGGAAAACGATAACCCATCGATGGGAATATCCAGAGGGGTTTTCGTTTTTCTTTAAAGGTAAAAGACGAAAGTTCATGGTGCCAGAAGACGCAGCAAAATATTGGAGAAAATATGCGAAACAATTAGGAAAAGTGAGAAGGGCAAGTGGAGGAGGGGAGGATTCGGATTCTGATAACCCAGTAGAAGTGGAAGAGAGCTAGAGAGGTGGATTTTTGTGTTTTAAGTCTTTATTATTGTAATCATTCAACCAGGAGTTGAAACTGGTATATTTTCATTTGGTTCTGATTTGTAGTTTGGTGAATCGTTCTTCTTTATTTTAAACTATTATCTTTCTTCATAATAAAGTGAATAAAAGCAATCGGGGAAAAAAAGGGGGGGGAAATATAATATTAAAAATATAAAAAATAAAAATAAAAATAATAGAGGAATGAACCTTAAATTTTTGACTTGGAATGTGAATGGACTGAATGAAAAGACAAAAAGAAATAAGGTAGAACATGAACTAATTAGGCAAAAAATCGATGTGATCTGTCTTCAGGAAACCCACGTAATGCAGAAACATATAAGAGTGCTCTCCAACAAAAAATTAGGGCAGGAATTTATTTCTGCTCATAATACTAAGAAAAAAGGGGGTGTGGTGATCTATGCCAAAAATTATTTGGAACCCAAATTGTTATTTAAAGATTCGGAAGGGAGGATAGTAATCATTGAAATCACATCACAAGGAGAAAAGATCGTAATAATTGGAATATACGCACCAAACAAGAGACAAAAGAAATTTTACCAAAAATTGGAGAAAAAACTAATAGAATACGTGGCAGAGAAGACAATCTTGTTGGGAGATTTAAATGGGGTTATCGCACCTGATATAGACAGATCACATAAAAAGAATGGCAAGAGCTCTAAGCAAAGTAAATTACCGGTTATATTTTCCCAAGCGATGGAAACATTACATATGAAGGACGCATGGAGAACAAAACATCCAATGAAAAGAGAGTACACACACTTTTCCGAGCCGAATAAGACCTCAGGTAGGATCAATGCCATTTGGATTCCTAATGAACTGACAGTAAGTATCGCTAAAGCCGAAATTCAGCCCAGAACCTTATCGGATCATAACCCTGTACTTGTTTGGATAAATAAAGGAATGTCTGGATTTAAAAGATGGAAAGTAAATGAATCCCTAATGTATGATGAGGTAATAATTGAGAAAGCTAAAGAGACTCTTCAAGAATTCTTTAAATTTAATTTGCATAAAGAAACCCCTATCACGACAGTATGGGATGCCGGAAAGGCAGTGATAAGAGGATTCTTTATCAATCAGAGCGCAATTCAAAAGAAAGAAAAGGAAAAAAAGATACAAAAACTCAGGGATGAAATAAGGAAATATGAAGTGGACCTCGATAAAGACCCAAAGAATGAAAAAATTAAACAAAATGTAAAAATACTACAGACACAGTACTCAATGATTTTAGAAGAAGACATCCAGTGGAAAATAAAAATGTTGAGGCAAAAGAATTTCGAACAAGCCAATAAGCCAGGCAAGTTACTTGCCTGGCAATTAAAAAACAGACAAAATGAGAGAGTTATAAATAAAATGAAACACGGAGATAATTACACTTCTAACCCAAAAGAGATTGAAAAGATTTTCTTGGACTTCTATCGGGAATTATATAGTGAAGGTAAAGAAACTGATGAAGAAGTAAAAGGATATCTGGAAAAAAATAATTTGGGGAAAATTCCCAAGGAGTATATTAAAGATCTTAACGCACGGATCACTACATTTGAAATTAGCCAAGCTATAAAAAAAGCTAAATTAGGGAAGAGTCCAGGTCCTGACGGGCTATCGGCAATATATTATAAAAGGCTTGAGGAAACCGTTACAGATCCATTAAAGGAGATAATGAATAACGTATTAGAAAATGGTGAAATGCCTCTAACATGGGGAGAAAGTTATTTAACTCTAATTCCCAAACAGGGAACAGACTTATCTCTACCATCAAACTTCAGACCAATTTCGTTACTTAATAACGATTACAAGTTGTTTGCTTCCATTTTAGCTGACCGTTTAAAGAATGTACTAACAACAATAATTCATGAGGACCAGGCGGGCTTTCTCCCTAAACGATTAATGCAACATAACATCAGAAATATTATTAATATTATCGAATATTTAGATATGAAAATTGACAAGCCAGGAGTCCTAATAGCGGTCGACGCCGAAAAGGCGTTCGACCAAATCTCTTGGAAATTTATGAGGGCCACTATGGAGCAAATGGAGTTTGGGAAGCTCTTTTGTAACGGAATTAGAGCAATATACACCACACAAAGGACAAGATTATTGGTAAATAATAATATCTCTAACGAGTGTGATATACATAAAGGGACCAGACAGGGTTGCCCCCTGTCCCCTCTAATTTTTATTCTAGTGATGGAAATACTAAATAACAAAATCAGAGAAGAAAAGGAAATAACAGGAGTAACACTCGGTAGGAGGACGTACAAACTACGCGCCTATGCGGACGATCTGATAGTCACGACGGAGAACCCAAAGGAAAGCATAAGGAAAATGTTAGAAATAATAGAGGAATTCGGCAAGGTGGCGGGGTACAAATTAAATAACACCAAAACTAAAATGCTGGCTAAAAACTTATCAATGGATGAGAAAATTGAAATTGAACGGTTAACTCAACTAAAGTTTTGTGGCAAAATCAAATACTTAGGAATCTGGATATCTCCAAAAAATATTAATTTATATCAAGACAACTATACCAAAGTATGGGAAGAAATTAAAAGAAATTTGATAAATTGGAACAAACTGAGATTATCATTTCTGGGACGGATTTCGGTAATAAAAATGAGCATATTACCAAAACTGATTTTTCTGTTTCAAAACATCCCAATAATACGCAATACAGGATGTATAAAAGAATGGCAGAAGGAAATTTCCAGATTCATTTGGCACGGAGCAAGGCCGAGAATAAAGCACAAGTTGCTTATAGACAGAAAAGAGAGGGGAGGATTCGGTCTCCCCGATCTGAATTTATATTATGAAGCGGCCTGCTTCACGTGGTTAAAAGACTGGTTTCTGCTCCAGAGAACCAGTCAGCTGGATTTAGAAGGATTTGATTTAAGGTTCGGCTGGCACGCATATGTACATTATGACAAGACTAAGGTACACAAAGGGTTTAGTAACCACATAATAAGAGGTTCCCTTTATAAAGTGCGGGCGAAATATAAAAATCTTTTGGAGCCAAAAACTCCTTTATGGATTTCGCCGGTGGAAGCCAAGGCGGTAAGGAAAAAAACTAATAAGGACAAATGGGCTACATATAGATCACTGCTGATAAAGGAGGACGAACAATTTAAATTAAAAGGATATGATGAAGTTAAAAATGAATTAGTAAGTTGGTTAGATTACCATCAATTAAATGAAGCTTTTAAGGAGGACAAAAAAATAGGATTCAATTCAGAAATGTCCAGATTAGAAAAAGATCTGATGAATAGTAATAATAAGACAATATCTAAAATGTATCACCTCCTGCTTGAGCTGGAAGTAATGGACGAAGCAGTGAAAGAAGTCATGATAAAATGGGCCCAGGACTTTGGCTATGCAATTATGATGGAGGAATGGGAAAAGCTGTGGGAACACAATATGAAATTTACGGTATCATATACGATTAAAGAAAATATGTATAAAATGTTATACCGGTGGTATCTTACGCCCTCCAGACTGTCTAGAATGTATAAAAGCATTGCAAATGTATGTTGGAGATGTGGAGAGGCAAAAGGAGATATGATACATATGTGGTGGACCTGCCGCAAAATTAAAGTGTTTTGGAATCAGATATATGAGGAGCTGAAAAAAATGCTTAAGATCAACTTCACAAAAAAGCCAGAGGCTTTTCTCCTCGGAATCCTGAACACAGATCTGCCAGTAAAATACAGAGAGCATTTCCTGTATGCGACGGCGGCAGCCCGCCTGCTGATAGCTGCCAACTGGAAAGGAGATAAAATCCCCACAGTTGGCGAGTGGCAAGTTAAGCTATTGGGTTTTATGGAAATGGCTCAGCTAACTGATAGTTTAAAGGGAAAATCCAAACAGGCATTTATGGAAAAGTGGGAAAAATTTAGGAATTATATGCAAGAAATTGATAATAGGAAAGGAATCTTCATGGCAGTTTTGAATTGATGGGCATATAACAAACACTCAGACAAATTGGTAGAATAAGCTTTATTATGTACAAAAAAATAATAAGATTATGATGAGGAATGTCAGTACATAAAGAATATAAAGGAGACAAGTTGCAGATGGTGATGGGAAGTCAATGGCAGAATTTTGATGTATTAGATACTTAGATGATGAAATGATAATGTTTTTTATTTTATTTCATTTTTTCTTTTCTTTTTTCCTCTCTTCTTTTTTTTTCTTCTGTAAATTTTCTGTAAGACATTACTTTTCAATAAAGTTTGATTATGCAAAAAAAAAAAAGAGGATCAGTCATTTTAGATCTGATCCTACTATAGCAGTCAAGTACAACCTTTTCTTGTTGCCTGGAATGGACCCCCAGGGGAATGTGGCTCCAGACAGGGAGGACTTCTTGTGCATGACCTCCCCCTGTATGTGACCAGGTAGGTGGGCATGTCCCTAGCTAACCCAATAAAAGGGCTGGCCACCCAACCATCTCTCTCTTGGACCCTTACGCTCCTCCTCTTTTCCTCTTGGGCTCTCCTGGCTCTTAGCCAGCACATGGCTCAACCTTCACATAGGATGGAGCCCACAAGCAGAAAGGCTGATGTAGCTCACACTTCTTTGCACTGTAACTGTGGGAGTCTACTCATGAGTATAGGAAAAGGGGAAAAGAAAGACAGACAAAGAGAGCTTTTGACCAGCAAGAAGCCCTGAGAGAGAGAACAAGAATGAAGTCCTCTCCTCTCCCTGCAGGCTATTTTTATTATAATCAAGGTGGCAATCCAAAATTAAAACGCTCCAATAAGATCCTAGTACAGTGAATAATTAACAAAGCTATCCTGAAATCCTACCCACTTCCTACATCTCCCTTATCAATACTACAAAGCATGTGAACAGAGGCAGGAAATTGTAAAGCAGTAAAACACACAGGAACCTGTGAAAGATAGCAGATCTACGTCAAAGGCACTTTGGATCTTTATGGTAGGAAGGATGTTGCCAAAGAGGAATGCAGGATGCCCTTTTGGCCAGATCTGTACTAAACAGATTACAATAAATCCCTGGGATGCTACATGTAACCACAATATTATGGCTGTCCCCTGAATGAGATTAAATGTTGTTCTTACTTTTCAAGAAGACTGTGTTGTGTTATTCCCCCCACAACCAGCCTTCTGACCCAAAAGGCAGGACTTCTGGCAAAGAAGAAGGGGGGGCTGCTGCATCTGAGAAATGGAGCCAAGGACGCACAGCGGTGTTATATTTCCCCTCCCAACCACTAGAAACAACTGTCATTTTAAAATACTGAGGAGAAGCCTGGTGCTCCAGACCACCCTTTCCCCTCCAGCTGGGTCCTTCCCTCTAATCTAGCTCCATATTTCCTCCACTGACTGGCAGCAGCTCTCCCAAATTTCAGATAGGGGACTGAAACTTGCATGTTCTGAATGCAAAGCAGCTGCTCTAGCTTCACACAAACACACACACACACATATGCACAGCAAGGGAGCTGACAAATGGGGACCCGTTATTTAGTTCACAAAATTTATACACTGTTTTTGTTTTCTAAAAACAACAACATCAACATCAAAGCAGTTACGAAAAGATAAAACAGGAAAATCAGGCAGACACACAACAAGTTAAAATGGATTAACATTCACACCAGCATTTCTTAACATTCAGGCTGGCTGGCCTAGACAAGGATGATTTTAGCAGGTGCTCAGAAGAGTGCAGCAAAGGCACCTGCTTGATCTCAAGAGGCAGGGAGTTCCACAGGGCAGGTGCTGCCACACCAACAGATCAAGATCTTGCAAATGCCGGACAGGGATTATGGGGCACCTGGAATAGTGCCGATTCCACTGAAGGAGGCAGCCGAGTGGAAGCAGGTGAGCTTTGGCAATCTTGTGGGTCAGCCGGTCCCCCTGAACCTTTGAGAGCCAAGAGCAGAGCAGCAGCCTGGTGGGCAGAAAAGGGCAGGGAGGAAGCACTTATCCAGATCGGTCGCCGGACATTTCGCTGAGCCGGGAGAGTCGTGCACAGGCACAGATGTTGGGGAGGTCTGCCTAGTGAAATAAAGGGTCCCCAAACTGTCCCAAAACTGAGCATCAGCCAGGTTCTGGGCCTGGCTCTTACCTGGGAAGGGTCCCTCTGGGATTGTAGAATGGTGGAGTTGGAGGGGGACCCCCCCCCCAGCACAGGGGTTCTGAAAGGGTGGGGCAGGACACACTGGAGAGGCAGGAAAAGGTGGCAAGTGGCAGGAAGATTGAAGGGCAACCCAAGAAACATTTAAGCATCTCAGTATGTTGTTGTTTAGTCGTTTAGTCGTGTCCGACTCTTCGTGACCCCATGGATCATAGCACGCCAGGCACTCCTGTCTTGCACTGCCTCCCGCAGTTTGGTCAAACTCATGTTCGTAGCTTCGAGAACACTGTCCAACCATCTTGTCCTCTGTCGTCCCCTTCTCCTAGTGCCCTCAATCTTTCCCAACATCAGGGTCTTTTCCAAGGATTCTTCTCTTCTCATGAGGTGGCCAAAGTATAGGCATCTCAGTATAGGAGAGCCTTTTCTAAAGGCTCACAGACCAACTGTTGAATTGTCTAGATTCAGGTAGGTAGCCGTGTTGGTCTGACGCAGCTGAAATATAGAAAAATATATATAAAAATAGTCCAGTAGCACCTTAGAGCAGGGGAGTAGCAAGGTAAACTGGTACCCGGGTGCAAAAAAAAATTGTGTGACCCCCCCACTCTGTTGAGTGGCATGTAAAGCACCCAAGGGAGCCTCACCTCGCCCCCCCCGTGTTGCCTTTGACGGCGCTCTTCCTCTCAACACACTCTGCATATAGTACAGAACTGGTCAATATTACAGGGGGGGGGGTCTGGTGCCCAAATTGCCAAGCTAATGTGGGTGAAGCTGTTCTGGAAACTTGAAACCCACAACTTTAAATGTGAATGGTTCTAAAACAGAGTTAATGTAGCACGCAGAAGACTTTTTGACCAAGGAGGTCAGAGTTCAAATCCACCCTCAATTAGTGCAGCTGAACTACAGTGCAACCTAACCTGCTTCATATTATTGTTTTTGTTAGAATTCAATGTGGGTGGGGACACAGGGAAGCTCCTTGGCAGGAAGGATGGGATCCAAGGAGAAGAAAGAATTCTCTTTTGAATGCACTCAAGAGATGCAGGCTGCCACCTTCTGGGTTAAGTTTCTTGCAGCCAGAAACTCAACAGGTGCAGTCAGTCCCCTTGCTTGAAGGAATGGTGAACCGTAGCATTCCTGCCTGCTAGGCAGCTATTGAAAGGCAAAGCCCCACAAGAGAAAGGAAAAGAGAAGTAGCAATTCTCTTGGCAGTAGGGCTGGGAGGAAAGAGCAGGCTTGCCTCTTCTTCCTTGGACTTGCACAATCAGGCTGGCCAATTGTTACTGGAAAACTGTGGCCTCCTCACCTTCCGTTTTGCCCATTGCAAGTCAGGTTCTCTCACACTCCCCACAACTGAAGTGGCAAAAAGGAGGTTACACACAAACACAAAATACTACCCTTAAAAAATGCAACGTACCAGCTTTGTTTTATTGCTCCCCTGCCAATCAAACATGTTTTCCCCTGAATCCAAATACCAAATACCTTGAATGCTGCAATCCTAACCATGTCTTCTCAGAAGTAGGTCCTGTGGAATTCAGTGGGCCTTACTCTCCAGCAAGCAGCAGTAGGAATTTTGCAGATTCAGCAATCCTCAACTGTATTTACAAAAGAACAGGCCTCACATCCAACACAGCAGGACTTACTTATCTCTCTGGAAACATGCATGGGGTTGTCCCATGATGATGCAATAAAAACTCCCATTTGAACAGAGAAGCAGCAATCCTAAACCCCACTTACTTGGGAGCAAGTCCCATTGAGTTCAATGGGGCTCACTTCTGAGTAGACATAGTTAGGGCAGAACTGCTATTCTAAGTGAACATGATTTACCCCATCAACTTTAGTAGGTCCCTTTTTTTAAAAAAAAGCCTTTCATTCCCTCTGCCCCTTGAAGGTGGGGGTGGGACCCCTTAATTTTCAGAAAGGAGACCACACCTTGAATTTTTTTAAGGTGCTACAAGGTTGCTTTGATTAAAAAGACACTAAAGTATATGTATGCTGGGAAAATGAGTTCAATAGAACTGTAGATTTGGAAGGGACTCTGTGGGTCATCTAGTCCAACCCCCTGCAATGCAGGAATAAGCAGCTGTCCCACATGGGAATCAAACCTGCAATGAGTAAGCCCCTACAGGAGGAGGACTAAATAATTCGAGAAACACTGCAGGAAGCTAACACACCATTGGAATGAAATAAAATGCCTTATAAATAACATTAAACCCGTGTAATGTCCTGAACCTAAGTATAAGCAACAGGGTGTAACTGACTGGTCAACAACGAAAGCAATCCGTTTAAATTCTCAGGCTGCTGGAACAGCAATCAATTTAAATTTGCCGGGATGGAACAGAACATAAACTAAAATCAGCACAATTAAAATAGACAAAATTCCGGCAGTGTCGTGAATGCTTTCTGAAATGTAAAACTGCCTATGATTAAGTGGCACTGGAAACACCAGATGAGACCATAAAATAAATAAGTGGGAATATAAGCAGTGTTTAATCTATATATATATATAAATGTAAAAATGGCGAAACTGTGGGCTCCACTTTTCTCGGTACCCGCTTGTCCGGTCCCCCTGAAATTTGGACACAACGATCCATGCCACTTCCTATGTGTTCGCAGAACCTCGGATGCCTCACATCTCTTACCTGCGCAGGTACACGCCCGCTTTCCCACAAACTAAAACAGCGCCCTCAAGTGGCGTTATTCCCTTAGCTCCTCCTCCTACACCCTCTCCCTTCCTGTGAAATCTACACCACACCCACAAACCCCGCCTCCACCACGAGATCCACCACTCACATACATCCATGAAGGCCAAACCAACTGAAAACAGGCCTTTTCCAGCAACAAGGCCCAACCTTGCCAAGTGGAGGTAGGGACCTGCCTGGGGGGGGGGGGATGGGGTGTCCGAATAGGGGGCAGTGATAGGTAATGGGTCACAACAGGGGGGGGGAGACACAGGGATGAAACCTGCCCTCTCCACAGTATCTTGCCTCAGCTCAGGGGGACCTGAAGGGGGGCTATTACCCTCCATCTCACAGACTAATGCACAGCAACACGTGCAGGGCCAGCTAGTTGGCTATATAAGTTTCTTTGCTAGGGAGAAGCAGCCACTGCCAGCAATGGACTCATGGTACAAGTGGAACCTTGAAAACTACCGGGTAGTTGGGGCACTAGGACCCAGACAAGCAGTGTTTGCTGTGATTGAAGAACCAGCCCCCAGTACTATAGTACAGTGTTTCTCAACCTTTTTTGGGCCACGGCACACTTTTCTATGAAAAAAAATCCCGCGGCACACCAACTCTGTGCTGCCCTATATTTAGTTTAGTTTGGAGGGGAGACGTACTGGTAAAGCATGCCACTGAAGAACTGCTGCGCGGTAGCCAGGCGGACCCACCAGGCGCAGAGCCTGCGGAGCAAGCGGGGACAGACCCCAGGCGGGCAGACACGGGCGCGCAGCTGCCGCCGCCTCCCTCCCAGCCGCCCCAGGCAGCCGCCGCCGCTCTGGCCCGGCGAAGGGAAGCCCTGCTCAGCCTTCCCCGCCTGCCTCCTCCTCCTCAGGAGGGCGATTTGCATTGTCACGTGCCTGGCGGCCGTCAATATACAGCACTGACCTGCCGGAAAGGAAGCCGGCCGGGTCACGACGCAGGCGCTCGCCTCGCGTCGTAACCTGGCCGGCTTCCTTTCCGGCGGGTCAGCGACGTGACTGTGCAAATCGCCCTTCTCGTCGCGGCACACCAGCCAGTGTTTCGCGGCACAGTAGTGTGCCGCGGAACACCGGTTGAGAAATGCTGCTATAGTATAGCCCTCTGGCATGGAGCAAGCCTAAATCAAATTAAACAAGCACAGAATAAGGCAAAGAAGCAAAATGAAAGAGAGATAAAATATGCAAGCTCAAAAGAGCCTGCTTGTGTAAGGCAGTCCGCACAATTGTAATTTGCTAGCAAGAACTCCAAAAGCCAACAGCGCTGGGGACCTAAAAACATCCCTCTCTTAAGATGGCTGCCGCTGCCGGACCATGTAGCCACCCACCCTCAAGATGGAGACGGCCAGGCAGCCCTAACCCTGGCAACAATCAACTCCCAAGCGCCACGTGCTATGCCTCCGGACAGCAAAACAGGACAAGCTGCTCAAATGAATGAGAGGAAACAGGGGGCTTAAAAAAGGAACGAACAGAGCAAAGCCAGCTGATCTGGAGCCCCCACCCCCACCCCGAAACGTACCCCCGACTGCACCCAACCAAGCTGCCCTGAAACACCACGGTGGCCAGCAGGGACAGGAGCAGCCGCCTCCTCCATGTTGTGCCACAGCAGCTGCTGCCCGCCAAGTGGCTCAGGCGGGCTCCATGCTCCGAGTGCACCACGCTTGGCAGACAGGGAGGGAGGCGCTCTCTGGATTCCCCACCACCACCTCCTCCTCTTCCTCCTCATCATCAAGGCAGCGCTCTGGGAAGGAGAGGGGGGAAGGGGGCTGGGAGCCTCCCGCCTTCCTTCTGCCCCGGACGAGCTGAGCGGAAGCCAAGGGACCGCGCCGCCCCTTTCCCCGGCGTGGGCACAACCGCGTCACGGTGAGATTCTGGCGCTGGCTCTGGCGTGATCCTGTACGGACTGCACATTTGCGGGCGGAGGGGAGGGGCACACTGAGTGTCAACCCCCCCGGGTGGCACCTGGGGCGGCACGCCCCCCACGCTCCCTCTTGCCACGCCCCTGCTTCTTCGACCTTCTCCTCCTTCCGGTCATCTCGGCAAGTCCCATCTAGTCCATCATCTTCATCTGCCAGTCATCAATTGTGGGTATTTCTTGAGATTTCCAAGATTTAGCTATTAATAATCTCGCTGAAGTTGTGGCATACGAAAAGAGTATACAATCTTTTGGGGGGGGGGGTCTCATCTCCAACTATTCCAAGCAAAAAGGCCACTAGTTATATATATATATATATATATATATATATATATATATATATATATATATGTATTATTGAACAGCTTTTTAAATTCATTATAGATTAGTAACACTCCAAAGAAGATTAAATAAAGCCTCTGGACTGAGAGACACACCAATCATTTAAAGCACTTTGTTTATTGCCATGAACCGACAGAACCTGGGCATTGTGGCTATTACTATTATTTATTAAATTTCTGTACTGCCCTTCATCCAAAGATCACAGGACGGTTTACAATATAAAAGCACAAAAAGACATACCATAATGACAAACAGAAAAAAGACCACCCCCAGTATGATGATTTATCACACGCTGCTGCCTGTGAGAGCCTGGGGGACTGCTCCCTTGTCCTGCCAATTCCACCTGGCCTAGGGGGCGGGGCCTGCACCCACCATCACAGCTAAACAGCCTGCAGAGAGGCCTGGGACATTGCTGCTGTTGCTGCACATACTCTCTGCAGCAAGTGGTGGAAATGTTTTTAAATGCCTTATGTGTTTTAATCCGTTGCACCTTGAAGGGTGGTTTTCCCCCCTCTTTTATGATAGTAGATTATTTTATTATTTATTTCTGTTTGGGCTGGGGAAAATGTTTTGTTGGGGTAGGGAGTCGTTTAATTTTAGTATAATTATTTCTTGCTTTGTCTTTGTTTTTATTCTCTTGTTCAGTTACTGTATAGTCTGTATTTTGCTTTTTAAGGGGGTAGGGTCGGTGCTGCTTGGGAGTGGGCCTCAGCCAACAGAATGGCTGGGGCAGGTTCCACGGGGGGGGGATCTATGGGGACAACCGATCTCAGTGGGCTGCGATGGCTACCAGCCATGATTGCTATGTTCTACCTCCACAGAGGAAGGAAGCAATGTTTCTGAATATCAGTTGCTGGAAGCCACAGGTGGGGAGAGGGCTCTTGTGCTCATGGTCTGCTCCCTGGTTTCACACAGACGTCTGGTTGGCCGCTGTGAGAACAGGATGCTGGACTAGATGGGCCATTGGCCTGGTCCAGAAGGCTAATCTGATGTTCTTATGAGGAAAGATGGATCTGGTTCCCAGATCCAGGAAGCCCACTCTTCTCCCCTGGCCCTAGGAGGACCCACTTGCCAATTGCAAAGAAGGTGTCAAGTGGGCTGGGCTGGAGAGGGAGCACAATTCAGGGCTTGGTCTTGGTGTGGTGGTGGCTGGGATGGAGCCTCCAGGTCTCTGACATGCTGCTGTGTGCTTCCCCACCACAGGAAATTATCAAAGCGGAGCTGGCAGTGCCGTTTTAAACTTACCTCCTCCGCCAGGCGATGGAGACCGTCGCGCAGATGACGTAAGTATGGGGAGGTACTCCTAGTCTCCCTACAGCTTGTCACTGCCCCACCTATTCCTGGCACTTCCCTTGCCATACCCTGAAATTGTACCCCTTGGCCAGACACAGTGCCTATTTCCTCACCAGGTTGATGGACTTCTGGGTGCTGATCATTTCCTCTCCCCTCCTTTCTCTTTCCTCTTCAGTGCCTTGAGACCACCCATGAACAACCTCCTTCGGTCTCAGCTATTGAAGAACAGCATCAAGGAGGTCTTTACTTTGCCCTCCTGGAAGCTCAAAGCCGGGCAAGCCACACAGAGCCCTTCTGCTTCTAGGGATGCTGTCACAGTGGCCGGAGCGGGCTACTTCAGAGTAACGACTCTACACAGCTCTGCATTTTATTCTTTTATTGGTGCTGCGTATTTACAGTGCTGAAGTCATTGCTATTTACACGGAGCTTTGTGTTCAGTCGGGTTCAGAACCTCCGAATGGCTTTTGGCGCGTCTTTCTCCAACACAAAAGCCTGGGTAGACCCATCCTCTTTCCTCTCCGCTTTCTGCGCAATTCCGGAGTTGGGGGGATGGGTCTCCCCCCCTTATTTGCCCCTTCCTGTCCCACCTGGGACCCTGGCTCCGCTACCTTGCCTGAGCCTCGGACACGACTTCCTGCTTCCCCACTGGAATCGGAACTCTCTCTGCTTTCCCCTGTGCTCGGGGATGGGCTTGAACTCAGGAGGGGAGGGACTTCGCGATATCCCCTGTCCCTCACATCCACCCCCCTCCCAAGCTCCCCTTCTCCCCTCCCCAGGTCCCCCCCAGGTGTCGGTGACGACTGGAAGCCTAAGAACTCAGTACTTTCCGAGCCCGTTGGTGTGAACACCTCCCCCCAGTCCTGCGAGCCCCCCCCTTCCGCCTGGGAGGACTGGAATCCCAAAAAGTCCGTGGCGTCAGAGCTGGTGGGGGTAAAAATGTGCTGCCAGTCTGCTTCTTCCTCTGACTGGGTGGATCTCGGCGACGCCCATACTTCTTCCTCTGGTTCCTCAAACTCCGCTTCCCATCCCCATGGTGAACTGCTCTCCAGTACTTCCTCCCCCTCCCCCTCCCTTTCCATGTGCCAGGGCTTGGGTCTGTGGGGAAAGAGGGCGTGAAATTCTTCCACCAAGAATTCCTCCCGTATCTGAGTGGCTGGGACCCATTTATTCTGTGACGGTGGAGCATCCTCCCATGCCATGAGGTACTCCAGGCCCCCCACCCCTCTCCGTGAATCAAGGATGGCCGTGGCCTCATTGAGTTGCTCCCTGCCTTCCCTCTCCCCCCCCCTCCCTCGGGGGTTTGTTCGCTGTCTCGGAGCCTGCTGCTTTCCCTGTACGGCGACAGCAGCGATCTATGAAACACTGGATGCACCCTCATGTCCTCTGGTAGTGCCAATCTGAAGGCCACCAGATTGACCTGTTGCGTGACCGTGCTTTTTGCACCTCCCTCTAATGGGAAGGCCCTCCGAGGACAACCAAACCTTGTCCCCCACCCTGATGACCTCCCCTTGTCGCCTGTGGCGATCTGCCCCCTTCTTGTACGCTTCCTTGGCCCTTTCCAAGTGTTCTCTGAGCTGCTGGTGCACCGTCTCCAGTTCCTCTGCCCAATCCTCTGCCAGTGGGCCCTCCTCCTCCTCCTCCCCCTCCCTCTCCGGGAAAGATCTGAGGTCGCGCCCATAATTGGCCTTAAAGGGCGACACCCCTGTGGAGACGTGCACTGCATTATTGTAGGCAAATTCCGCCAGTGGCAGGCGATTGTCTCTGGCTGACGTAGCATCTCAGGTACTGCTGCAGAATGGCGTTGACCCTCTCCGCCTGTCCGTTGGTCTGCGGGTGTCTAGCCGTCGATAAGCTGACCTCCACCTGCAGGAGGTTCATGAGCCGCCTCCAGAACCTGGAAACAAATTGGCGGCCACGATCCGAAATAACCCTTAAAGGTAATCCATGCAGTCTGAATACGTGGTCAACAAACAGTTTGGCTGTCTCTTCTGCAGAGACCGCCCTGGCACACGGTATAAAGTGGCACATTTTGGACATAAGGTCCACCACCACCAACACTGCGGTCTTGCCCCTGGACGCAGGCAGGTCCGTGATGAAGTCCATGGACACCACTTCCCACGGCCTGTGTGGTGTGGCTAAGGGCTCCAGCAATCCTGCTGGCGCTGCTCTGACTACCTTTGCCCGCTGGCAGGTGTCACAGCCCCGTACATAGTCTCTAACATCTTCCCGCACCCCTGGCCACCAGAAGTGTCTCATGACTAGGTGAGCGGTTTTGTCCCTTCCAAAATGACCCGCCGTTGGGTTGTCGTGCATCTGCTTGAGGACCTTACGTCTAAGCTGGGTGGTGGGCAGGTACAGTGCCCCCTTGTAGAAAAGCAGCCCCCTGCGTTCTGCAAAGTCTTTTGCCTGCTCCCTCCCCCCTCTCAGTTCTCTGAAGATGCGGGTGGCAAACTCATCAGCTGCTGTCAGTGCTGTGAGTTCTGCCTCGCTCACCACTGCTGCTCCGCAGGACCATGCTGATGGGGGAAAAATGTGCCTGGGTGCTGGTGGCCACTCCTGCTCCATGTACTCTGGTTTGCGGGAGAGGGCATCCGCCCTGACATTCTGCTCCCCCGGGATGTAGTGGATGGAGAAGTTGAAGTTCGAGAAGAACTCTGCCCCCCGTATCTGCCGCTGGTTGAGCACCCTGGCTGTTCTCCAGAACTCCAGGTTCTTGTGGTCTGTGCACACCTGGATGGGGTGCTTGGCGCCCACCAGGAAGTGTCGCCAGTGCTGGAAAGCAGCGTGGATCGCAAGAAGTTCCCTATCAAACACCGTGTAGTTGCGCTCCGGCTGGGTCAACTTCCTGGAGAAGAAGGCACAAGGTCTCCACTCTCTGTTGGCGTCCAGTTGCAACAGGATCGCTCCCAAAGCCCTGTCTGAAGCGTCTGTTTCCACGCGTAGGGGCGCATCCTGCACCACGTGGAACAGGTTTTGGTCTGAAGCGAACACCCTCTTGAGGCTTTCGAACGCTGCTTGCGCCTCAGGTGTCCACCTGAACTTCTGCTTGCCTCTCAGGCAGTCCGTGATGGGAGCCGTAACGCGAGAGAAGTTCTTGATGAACTTCCTGTAGAAGTTGGCGAAGCCTAGGAGGCGTTGGGCATCTTTGCGCGTCCTGGGGCTGTGCCAGTCCAGGATGGCCTGCACCTTGTCCTTGTCCATCGCCAGCCCCTTGTCTGACAGTTTGTAGCCCAGGAAGTCTACTTCCCTGGTGTGAAACTTGCACTTCTCCAGCTTCACATACAGGTGGTTCTCCTTCAGGCGCTGCAACACCTCCCTGACATCCTTCACATGTTGCACTGGGTCATTGGAATAGATAAGGATGTCATCCAGGAAGACCAAGCAGTTCTTGAAGAGGAGGGACCCCAGGACGTGGTGCATGAAGGCCTGGAAGCATGCTGAGCCCCCTTGCAACCCGAAGGGCATCACCAGATATTCAAAAGAGCCCAGAGGCGTGAACATCGTGGTTTTCCACTCATCGCCTTCCCGGATCCTGATCAAGTTGTACGCCCCCCTCAGGTCTAGCTTGGTGAAAATCTTGCCCCTGCGTGCCGCTGTCAGGAGATCGTCCACTCTGGGCATGGGGAAAGCCACTGGCTCTGTCACTGAATTGAGCCGTCTAAAATCCACCACAAGACGGCGCTGTTGCGTGTCTTTCTTGTCCACCCAGAAGACCGGGCTGCCCCCTGCTGCCTTGCTTTCTCTGATGAACCCCCGTTTGAGGTTCTTGTCTATAAACGCACGCAGATCCTCCAGTTCCTGATCTGACATGGCGTACAGCTTGGCTGGGGGTATCGTTGCCCCTGGCACCAGGTTGATCTGGCAGTCAAAAGACCTGTGTGGGGGTAGGTGGTCGGACTCCGCTTCGCTGAAGACCTCCTGCAGGTCCCAGTATGGTTTGGGTATCGCCTCACCCCCTTTGACGTGCATGGTGGCCACCGTGGCTATTGGAGGCCCCTCCCCTGGTTGGTGCTGCATGCAATGTTCCAGACAAAAGTCCGACCCAAACGTGATGCATCTCTGGTGCCAACTGATGGAGGGGTCGTGGCGCGCCAGCCAGCTCATGCCCAAGACGATGGGGGGGTCTGAGATGGTGGTGACGTTGAATGCCAGTGTCTCTGAGTGCCTTCCCACCGTCATTCTCATGGGGGGGGTTTGATGAGTGATGGCCCCTCCCAGCAACTCCCTGCGGTCAATGGTGGCTACGTGCAGGGGAAAGTCCAGCTGCAGAAGCTGGATCTGGTGCTCTTCTGCAAAGTTTCTCGAGAAGAAGTTGGCTGATGCACCACTGTCAATTAAGGCGAGGACCGTCAGCGGATAGCCATTTGGGAGCGTTAGCGTCACTTCTAGAACCACTCCTGCTCTGGGAGGGGTGGGCTGGCTCTGCTCCGCGCTGTGCGGGTGGGCGGGCTGGGGCTGTTGTCTGCTGACTGCGCCTGGCTGCTGCCCCTTGTCTCCTGCAACCAGGCTTTCCCGTTTCCCTGCTGTGGTGCTGCGTCAGTGGGGGAGGGCACAATCGTTCCCGCCTTTCCTTGCCACTCTCTGCGATGTGGGCAGTCTCTGACGAGATGCTGGGGAGAGTTGCAGAGAAAGCAATTCCCGCCCCTTCCCTCCTTGCGTCTTGTCGCCGCTGGGGTTTGAAAAGCCCGCGCGCGCTATCAATTTGCATGGGTTCCTGGTCCTGGCTGGCCCCAGGCGTGGCTTGGAAGGGTTGTTGGGGGAGTGGCTTCTCCTGCAACCGTGGGAACCAAGCCCGCTTTGCGCGCGTTGCTTGCTTGTCGTTCCACCGGGATTCCTGTCTCACCCCCACCGCCAGAGCCGCTTTGCTCAGCTGATCCATATTACTGGGCTTTGGACCTCTCGAGAGCTCATCTTTCACATCCTCATTCAACCCCAGGTAGAACGCCGCTTCCATCGGAGGCGAGTGCAGTTCCCACCCCAGTCTGTGCACTAGCATGGTGAATCTCGCCCAATATTCGCGAACTGTCATTGTTCTTTGCCTTAAATTATGCAGTTCCTCCTTGGTCTGGTCCATATGGCTATCGGACGCATACATAGTTTTTAAAGGCTCTAGAAATAGTTTGACATTCTTCATGCAAGGATTTTTTGTCGCGATTAACGGTCTTAGCCACTCCCTGGCTGCTCCTGTAAGGTGTTCCACAATAAACGCTACCCTGTGCTCATCATCAGGGAACTCATCATGGTGCAGCTCAAGAGCATACACGATCTCAGTCTCAAAGCCATGATATTCCCTCGGGTCTCCATTGAACTTGCTTACTAGGGTCCCCGCTCTCCTTCCTGGCAGCACTTGGAGTTGGGGGGCCCCTCCCGCCTTGTTTTTCTCGGCATCCAACTTGTTTTGGAGCTCTACCGCCACCGCCCTTAATTGCTGCTCTTTTTCCTGAAGCGCTCTCACCTGTTCCGCAAGTTGTAGCCGGTCCTCCTGGACCTTCTTGGTTTCTTCTTTAGCTGCCTTTAATTCCCCCTGTGCCTGCAGCGCCAGTTGCTGCAGGTCCTGTTGGGCTTTCTCCGCGATCTGCCGCCATTTCTCCGCCTCTGACGCACTCATCCCGGCAACTCCAAAGTAGCCCAAAAAAAGATTCGGAGGTTGCTGTCACAGTGGCCGGAGCGGGCTACTTCAGAGTAACGACTCTACACAGCTCTGCATTTTATTCTTTTATTGGTGCTGCGTATTTACAGTGCTGAAGTCATTGCTATTTACACGGAGCTTTGTGTTCAGTCGGGTTCAGAACCTCCGAATGGCTTTTGGCGCGTCTTTCTCCAACACAAAACCCTGGGTAGACCCATCCTCTTTCCTCTCCGCTTTCTGCGCAATTCTGGAGTTGGGGGGATGGGTCTCCCCCCCTTATTTGCCCCTTCCTGTCCCACCTGGGACCCTGGCTCCGCTACCTTGCCTGAGCCTCGGACACGACTTCCTGCTTCCCCACTGGAATCGGAACTCTCTCTGCTTTCCCCTGTGCTCGGGGATGGGCTTGAACTCAGGAGGGGAGGGACTTCGCGATATCCCCTGTCCCTCACAGATATGAATGGAGGGAAATGGGGTTGCCAGGTTAAAGCGTCTGAGCTGTGTAAGCTACAAACGAAGGTTAAAGTACGATAGTTAGGGCCAAATGGTTTGGAACACCCCAAGGAAGTTGAGCCCAGTGTGGAGTCCTCTATCTTGATATCCCATGACCTGTAACCTTTCTTGATGTATGTCAAATTTGCTGAGCAGCTGGTGGCCAAGGCTGCCCTATTGCAATAGCCCTAATATCCTGGGTCCCTAGCTGGATCTGCTGAAGCTTGCTGTGACTCTCTTGATTCTGTGTGCCATTTCAAAGGTGTTCCCTCACCTGGGCAATGGACAGGTGGTATAGAAATAAAGTCTTACCACAAGAGCCACCCCTGTGGCTCTTCCCCTCATTTTTCGTTCTGGCTACGGGCTGCAAAAAGACTTTTCTTTCTTTGAAAAGAAATAGAGTTGAAGAATGTGTGCTTCTCCAGATGGGCTGCCCTTGGCCCAAGAGTCAGGAGTGGTTGGAGTCCAGAGCACATGGGATTTCCATGGGGGTCTTCAGCTTTTAACAGCTTTTGCTTCTCTCCTTTCAGGACTTTTATCAGCAGACGGTCAATGCCTGCCAAAACATGCTGAGCAGCTTGGTGTCGGAGGCCCCCTCTCTGAAGATGTTGCAGGAGATATTAGAGGTAAGGGAGCCCCCAAGATGTCAGAGCAGGGGGGAAGCAGCAGATCCCCTGCGCGGGGACAGACCTCGTTGAAATGATTGCACGGGTGGCAGCTGTGGCCAACTCACTGGTTGTGGATGCTGATGGTGAACTGGGCCTCTGTTCTGCTAGGAATGCTTGTGCAAGGCACACATTCAAAGATAGCGTATGTCCTCTGCTGATGGCATTAGGGGAAAGGCCGTGGCTCAGGGGCAGAGCATCTGTTTTGGATGCTCAAGGTCCCAGGTTCAATCCTCAGCATCTCCAGGTGGGGCTGGGAAAAGACTCTCTGTCTGAAACCCCAAAGGACCAGCTGCCATTCATCATTCCCTGTGGGCAACACCCAGGTTGGTGCATGAATGGCTGGGCTTGGTCTAAGGATGCTGCCTGCATTCCATGGCTATGGCTGGGCTGAGGTGGACGTTGCATTATTGTAATTATCACACACACAAACACACACACAAATGGCAGATCGCAGGGCAGTTCGCAACATGAAAATACAAAATGAGAAGACAAAATACACAATAAAACAAAAACAAACCAAGAGCCAATTAATTTCTAATTCTATTAATGTTTAATGTGTTTTAATGGCTTTTTTCTATATCTTTAGTTCTTATTTTGTTTGTAAGCTGCCTCCAGTCCTTGTCAAAGAAGGTATATAATAATAATAATAATAATAATAATAATAATAATAATAATAATAATAATAATAATGAAGTAGAACAAATTGCAGCAAACATTCTTTTTTTCAAAACAACCCCTTTTTGCAATTTGGAGTTAACCCTCTATGGTCCCGGCATGATTGATCCAGGCAGTAACCAAAGCTTTGTGAATTTGCAAACCCGGATTAACGTGTGATGATGGTTATTTCTCTCCCACAGCACACATATGGCTATTTACCCCACAACCATCTATGAGCGCCAAAGAGCCGTGAAGTCCAACAGCTTCCTAATAAAATATGTGGCGGAACACCTGGATTTCGATGTGCGTGACACTGCAATTTCAGACTATTTTTATTTTATATAAAAGACTCTCTGTCTGAAACCCCAAAGGACCAGCTGCCATTCATCATTCCCTGTGGGCAACACCAAGGTTGGTGCATGAATGGCTGGGCTTGGTCTAAGGATGCTGCCTGCATTCCATGGCTAAGGCTGGGCTGAGGTGGATGTTGTATTATTGTAATTATCACACACACAAACACACAAATGGCAGATCGCAGGGCAGTTCACAACATAAAAATACAAAATGAGAACACAAAATACACAATAAAACAAAAACAAACCAGGAGCCAATTCATTTCTAAGTAGCTCCTGCTCATGGGTGTACCCAGCATGGGGCAGGGGGGGGCAGCTGCCTGCCCCCCAGACGCAAAAAATTAAATGGTTATAAAGTGATGAAACAGGCAGCAGCTGAGTGAGGAAGGCAGGTATCCCGCCGGCCCAGAAGGGAAAGGGAATCCTCAGAGGGAGCTGCTTGAGCTCTTGTAAATGCACGACGGACTGGGGGGGGGAGTTTTGCCGGCGAGTTTCGCATCCCTTCCTTGACAGAGAGCTCGATATTGGGATACGACTTGGGTGAAATTGGAGAGGAGCAGAGGGTTGTGACTGGGGCAACCCAATCAGGTAGGCAGGGTGCAAGTAATGTTGTTGTTGTTGTTGTTGTTGTTGTTGTGCAGGAACACTTAGCGGTTCTTCCTGCCAGCTTCAAGCTTGTGCATCCTTTGTCTCTTATTTTGATGTTACAGGACTTTGGCGGCATCTTCCCCCAAAAATTACAAAAACATCTTCAGAGAGGTGCGGAAACACCTACGTCGCCAAGACAGGAAAGAGACGGCGGTCGGAATGGCATTCTATTTTGCCGTGTCGGAAACACTTTGCCAGGGGCACTCATACTCTCCAACATTCCTCGGGTGAAAATAGGGACATTTTCTGTAGTCAATTCATAGACAATCAGTAGCCAAGGTTTGTTCTTAGTTTACTGAGTGTGGTCCCCGTGAACCAGGAGTAGTGAAACAAGCACAATTCGCTTGCACACAGTAAGTGTGGTTTATGTCAGTGATGAACCTGAAGCTCTCCAGATGTTACTAAACTTCCGATCCCATCACCATCAGCAATTGAAAATGGGATTTGGAGTCTAAAAACATCCCTATTCTAAGACATACAAACGGTGCTAATATTCCTCATAACTGCTTGTTTAGCAGTAAAGAAGAGTTAAATAATGGGTAGGTTGGAAGAGGGGGTAGTAGCATTGCATGGATATTTAAACAACCATTCATACTACTAAATTGTGCAACTCTGCCCTATACTTATGAGCAGTATTCACTATTCTGATGTTTCTAAGGGTTTCTTTATTCCTTGCAATTTAACTGTCTAATGTTCTTAAGCATTTACACATTTTTTATTTAATTGTACCACTTCAGCTGCATTCACTGCTATCATGGATAACATATAGTGTATGGATTATTTTTTTATAGAAGATGAATGAATACATAATAAAAGATGCACTTTTTTATGCTCCAACAGGGGCTGTGCGAATCTGATTCCGATTCAGAAACTTCCACCTAGCGCACAAGCCGACTCTTCCTGTGCCGAGGTTGAGGAAGCCTGTTCAAATCCCCACTCTAGTTCAACCCTCTGCAAGGCAGAGTGGATAGATAGGTCACTTTGTTTGTGAAGGCGCCCTTGGGTCTACTGAAAAGTGGTCAGATGTGGAGCAGAAGAAAACTCCCTCTTCTTTCTTCTTTGTGCCAAGCCTTTGGGGAGCACCTGACGCCCAGCCAAGTCAGTGAAGTTGTATTGAAGGTGATTCAAAACCTGACGGTTGAAGACAGAGCCATCTCTCAGGCTGCAGGCGTGCTGCTGAGGTCCTTCATTGAGGAGTGTGGCATGGAGATGGAAGATGTAAGGCTCAAAACGGAGGCAGGGGGGAGCAGATTTCCTATAAATTAAACTTTCTCTTCGGATGTAGAATTAGCTTGTTTCTGGGAAGGAAAAAGGCATCGGTTTCCGTGGCTGTGGCTCGCTGTGGCTCGTTTCCATTCTGCTGCAGTTCGGCTTCCAAAAAACAACCACCAATAAATTTTCCTCCCTCCCCACCCTCCTACTTTCCATCCCATTTTTCATGGTGTTTTATTTTTCTTCTAACACACTGCTGCCACCCTAACTTCACTCTTCTGTATCATAGCAAAAAACCAATTATGCTCCAACAGGGGCTGTGCGAATCCGATTCCGATTCCGATGCTTCTAAGACCTAGCGCACAAGCCGTCTCTTCCTGTGCCGTCTATTCTTGAGGTAGTGTTGTTACGGATAGTGTTGTTTTGAATATGTACACTCAAGTAAAATTTTTAGCTGCATGTTGACATTGTTAAACCACTAGTCTCAATCTTGAAATCTCTTTTGAAAAAATCTCTTTTGAAAAATTGCAGAAGAGCCGCAGCGATCTGGGGAGCTGTCATCAGCAACCGATATGCCAGCAGTCAACTGATGAAACCCCTGGTGAGGAGGATCCTGGGGAAGGATTCGCAGATTCCAACAGCGGTAGGAAACCATTCAGTTTCTATGTTGCTTCCTGCATAGAGAGTTGGGAGATCTTGATCTGACGATGACCTCTGCTGAATGCCGTTCTCCTGTCTTTGTCCCTCCAGGCCAC